>NC_083645.1:27857065-27904565 GCF_963576545.1 Limanda limanda | reverse complement strand
CAAGATAAACATCACAGCTGAGGATTCATGGGATTTTATTCTAAATATTCTTTTACATGAAGCTTCAAAATGAGACGTGAAATCCAGTTTGTTCCCAGACCATCAAAATGTTTTTGGTATAAATGAGAACAAAGTAAAAGACGACGTGATGTACAGTAAACTGGAAAAACCTCTGAGTTCCAAAGTGAAACAGCCAACACACAGGTTCCCCTTTAAAAACACACACACACACACAATCATACACACACACACACACAATCATACACACACATTCACACACACACACACACACGACGGCCACCCACCACAAATACAGAAGTTGAACTGTATCCGAAATCCTGGATCAACTGTCATTAATACATCGATATTTATTTTCAGGGAGAAGCTAGTGTGTGTGTGTGTGTGTGTGTGAGTGTGTGTGTGTGTGTGTGTGTGAGAGAGAAAGAGTTTGTGTGTTAGTGTGTGTCTGTGTGTGTGTGTTTGTATCCATCCAATTACATCTCTCATCTCTTCTTTCATCCTGAGCTTGTTCCTCCTTCCTTCCTTCTCCTCAGAACTCTCGGGGTCTTCAACCTCCTCAGACCCCCCCCCCCCCCGAAACTCGACCCCATCAGTAAACACCCGCCCCCCCCCCTCTCATTACATCCATTAGCGTCTCCCGTGGGAGAGACGGCGACCTCTGTCCAGCTCACCTGTCGGCAGGTGGACGGCGAGGACGTTTCTTATCTAATCTGTTGTCTCCTAATGAGTCACTGAGACGTCTGCCCCCCCCACCACCCCCCCGCCCGGTGGCGTTCAGCTCATTGTGTCTCGCAGACTAATTACATCGTGGTCGTTTAGCACGGGACAAAGCCCGCCTTCAGGAGAGGAAAGCGATCTGGCGTGAGGGAAAGTGTCCGAGCGGCTGCAGAGGAGGGGGGGGGGCGGAGTCTCTGGTTACCTGTGGAACCCCCCCTCCCTATACAGAGCATCCTTGTTCTGCAGGTGGGAGGCGGGAGAGCGGAGGGGGAGGGGTCGTTTGATCCGGTACATTCCTCCCGTCTCCGGCCGTCTTCTCAGGAGGATTAAAAGAGCTAGAGCGTCTCACAGGTTTAGAGCGTTAGCGGCGGAGATTCGATCCGGAGGACGAAGACAATCGTTTCTCTCAGGACTTCGTTTTCCTCGTCAACCGCCCAAGTGAGAGAAAAGCCTTCGGACAGGAAACCACAGAAACACAGTCGGGCCTCAAGTCTCCAAAAGGACTCGATTACATTTGAGCTTTTGAATTTATCCTTAAATTAAAACTTAAACCAGTTTAATGTGTTTCACCTAAAAACCTGCAGACGACATTATTTCAAACCTGATGCTCATTTTGTCATGATGTTCTCTAGTTTATGATGATCAGAGACAAAACAATGATATGACAAACTAATGAAATCTGTTGGTGACAGTTAAAGGATCCAAAACACAGTCGGGCCTCAAGTCATTTATCCTTCAGAACTTAAACCAGTAGAATGTGTTTCACCTCAAAATGAAAAGCAGGAAGATGAAACTTGTTCAAAGTCTCGACCGTCACTCAGACGAAAAATCCCCAAAATTGATCCACGGTAAATAACAAGGAAACTGGAAACTGACAGAACCAAGAGAAAAATATCAATAAGTTTCACTTTAAACAAGATGTTTCTGTGACGGATGTGATTGTATCTCTGACTCTTAAGTGGTTCCAGAACATGACTCATCACTTAACAACTTAACAATTTCATAAAGAAAAGTTTCTTCCTTGCTTTGTTTCATGAACTTTCCCTTTTTTAATTTCTTTTAATTTACAAAACCCAGTTGATTTTTTCCTTTAACTTTAATTTGTCTCCATCGTGGGACGTTTGTTGATCTGGTTAAAGAATCTTCTGAACGTGAACCTTCAACAAGGTTTCACTCATCATTTCAAACCTGATGCATTCACTGCTCATATTGTCATGATGTTCTCTAGTTTATGATGATCAGAGACAAAACACATGAAATGACAAACTAATGAAATCTGTTGGTGACACTTAAAGGATCCAGAGAGAAAAGTAAAAGAAAACTTTCCTTCCCTGTTTCAAGCTGAGATCATTATTTATCATTTTTTCATCATCGTGTGTTTTCTGGTTTCTGTGAATTGATAAACTGTGAATTGAAGCCAGGTGAGTCACGTCCAGTTTTAAAAGTCTCTTCAAGCTTCAAATGAACTTGATTATGAATTAGTTGTTTGCTGAAAACCATGATAAACGTGGAAGCAGCAGCTGGAAGCAGTTTAATGTTTTTCACCTAAAAACCTGCAGACGATATCATTTCAAACCTGATGCATTCACTGCTTTTATTGTCATGATGTTCTCTAGTTTATCATGATCAGAGACAAAACAATGATATGACAAACTAATGAATTCTGTTGAATCCAGATAGAAAAGTAAAAGAAAACTTTCCTTCCCTGTTTCAAGCTGAGATCATTAATCATCATTCTTTCCTCATCGTGTGTTTTCTGGTTTCTGTGAATTGAAGCCACGTGAGTTCTGTAAGTTCAGTTTTAAAAGTCTCTTCAAGCTTCAGATTAACTACATTATGAATTAGTTGTTTGCTGAAAAACATGATAAACGTGGAGGAAGCAGCAGCTGGAAGCAGAGAACTAATTGGATGCTGCTCTTGTCATAACTCTGCTGAACTCTAAAAGGACAATGTTTTGATTATTCACATATATTATTAACATGTAAGTGGTTTTCAACTGTCAACCGCATGTATACGTAACGAGCGTGCACGCACACAGACACACACTCACACACACACACACACAGACACACACACACACACACACAGCTATTAAGCTGCTTCCTGGCTCTTCTCCCCTGTGTGCGTGGCCGGGACTCTACCTCCTCAGCTGCTCAGGGAAAATGAATAATTAATCGGACTAAAGTAGAGAGAAATTATACAACATAATGCCGAAGTGTGTCCACTCTAATGGCGTGTGGCCGCTTTAATGGCTGGACCTGGCCGCAAAGTGCCGCTGCCTCCCCCTCCGGTGGTCGTAAACCTGCCGCGGCCCCGGGCGAGTCATACGCCAGATTTATGGTTCACATTTCCTTTTGCCCGTGGGATCTCCCACCGCTCTACGGTAAGTCTCCGTCCTGAAGGTGCGGCGTTTGGCGAGAACAGGGCGGAGTCAACGCTTCAGCCGTGAAAACAAACCTTTATGTTTGTGCGAAGTTACTTGGCCAATATAACCTGATTCTCAAATTCTGAATACACAGAAAGGGGCGGGGCTTCGTTCCACCTCATGACCACAAAGCTCCTCTTAAAACACGATCACTGAACGCAGGTCCTGTGGTTTGATTTCTGAATCAACTCCAAACTTTTTCAATGAAGCTACAAGTGGAAAAGTGAATGAAACAGACCCTTTAGTTTTCATATTTCATATTTCGAACCCAAGAAAGAAACGAGTTTGTAATGGAACGTTCTCCAGATGTTGAGCAGCACATTAGGGTCGTTCTCACCGCCGATCTCAGCTCTGATCCACTTCCTGTTCCACTTCCTGTTCCACTTCCTGTTCCACTTCCTGTTCCACTTCCTGTTCCACCTCCTGTTCCACTTCCTTTTCCCTGTTTTGGGCGAAGTGGCAGATCTGCTCCGTCACAAGCGACTTCATTACGGCGAGGCGGATGGCGGACGGCGGGGGGGGGGGAGGAGGAAGTGAGTGAGTGATTACACGCGGCGCCCCTTCCTCTCCCGTTGGACGTGATGAAGATGCATCTGCAGCGGCTGCTTTGTGCGTTCATCAACATTACATTAATGAAGTGATCAGAGGCTGAGATCAGGAATATGACTCCATTAGCCTCGGTGAGCTTCCTGCTAAACAGGAAACACTGACCCGAGGCACCTTGTTCTCCCCCCCGCTCGCCAGGAAACAAACAGACCAGTAAATAAAAACCCTTCAGGTGAACAGCTGGTGACGAGTCCGGCTCCACGAAGGCAAAGAATCCTTTTCTGTTTAGAAACAAACAAGTGACCATCCCTCATCCCTGGGATTCAAGCAGGAGGAGCAGGTCACGCCCACAACGCCGCCGCCCGGGCCTCCCTCGCTCGCTCGCTCTCCGGCAGCGATGATGTTAACAAGCTGTCAGCGTGTGGCGTTGTGTAATTGTGTTTGTGTGGCTTGTTTAACAAAGAGCGATTGGACAGTGAGGAGGCAGAGCAGCAATCTCTCCTCCCCCCCCCCGTGAAATGAGCCGAGCGTCTCCTTCATGAGCGTGTTCTCCTGGAGGAGCGGCGCCGGGAACGTGTCTGTTATCCACCGGTAAATAAACCAACTCCTCCGCCCCCCCCGCTCCTGACATCATAAAGTCTCTGTAATGTTGTCGTAAACATGACACGGCGCACACAGTGGCCGCGTGCGCCGCTGCGTTCACAACAAATGAGGCCGCGGCGTTTATTCAGGACGTCTCGTGATTTAGTGACAGCGGTAAAATCCTGCAGAAAGCAAACAGGAAGTGCAGAGAGGGAACAGGAAGTGCAGGTAGGTCACAGAGAGGCGTTCAGGACGAGGCCGGAAACCAGGGAATCACATCAATGTGATAAGAACTACAAGTCCCATCTGCTAACATGGAGCAGGAGGGGCTTATCAAAATCAGAACGTATTTATTGCCAATAAAGATTTACACCTACCTGGAATTTGCTCTGGTTATTGGTGCATACAATGAACATAGAAACATAAAAACACAATAAATACACCACACATAAGAAAAACAATAAAAAACAATATACATTTACTCACTATTTACCTCTTATTTACTCACTTTATGATATGATATTTACTCCAGCCACCAGGTCACAGAGACACGTTCAGGACGAGGCCGGAAACCAGGGAATCACATCAGTGTGATAAGAACTACAAGTCCCATCTGCTAACATGGAGCAGGATGGGGTTTATGATATATACTCCAGCCACCAGGGGGCGATGGAGATGATTGAGCTTCATTATCAGAAGCTGAGATTTGTTTACCAACATCTTTATTTGCAGTATATCGCTTATTGACCTTTTAAAATATGCTCTCATGCAGAGTTCTTCTACAGGAAGTTCCTGCACTGTAAAACCAAACAAGTTCACAGTACTCAAAGTGTTTGAGGTAACTGATTACCCAAAAAAAAAACTAAGTAACAGAACCATAACTTTTAAGTTAAGTGGTACTTAAAAAAAGTACATTTGTCAACTTGAACATTTTAATTATTTTTTAAAGAAATTTAGTTTATCTGAACTTAAATCTATTTGGTACATTACCTAAAAAATGTAATTTCCACGTGCTCAATCAAATTAAATTAACAATGCTTATTAGATTTACATTGCACTGACTATTTATTTACTAAAAAAATTGATTTTGCACAACTTAAAGGCTAGGGGACAATAACTTAATAATTGTGACTGTGCTACACTCTGACACTGATGGAAAGTCACTCAACAAAATGATTATTAGTTAACTTAAAATTTACAAAATTCAACATGGAATTTGGTCACAGGATCCTTTGTGTTTAACAAACGTTTTTAATAAACTCAACCCACCAACACCCCCCCCCGCTCTCCTCCAGGACCAGTGGAGCGACCACAGCAGTCAGGTGGTCTGTGACACTCTCCTCTGACCTGTGAGATTGATGCAGAACTCGTGTTTATTTTAACGTATTGAATATGTTTATGTTTATTAATAAAGATTCAGACCGTGAGCTCCTCCACTCGAACCTTCAGAAGGTGAAGTTCACTTCCTCTGGACTTTGGAGCCTGTTTGTATCGACCAGTAACAAACTGACTGGAGCTCTGACCACTCCCCCCCCCCCCCCGTGGCCACTTCCTGCCGAGATAAAGCCGTCAGCCAGGGGCTCCTGCCCCCCCGCCCCCCCCCACTGCCATCGCTGCTGGTGAAGCCCCCTCCCAGTGAGGGCTGATGGGAGATGTTTGGCAGCAGGTGACAGCAGAGAGAGAGTCCCCCCCCCCCCGGTGACACCTCAGCCCTGAAGCTCTGACGCCTCCTTATCGCTGCTGACACGGTAAACCCCCCCCCAGCCCCCCCACCAACCTCACCTGAATCTGCAGTTTTTCAGTATTTATGGAGGAGGAGCTTCTCTGTAAGAACTGATGTGATGTGTGGAGCAGCTCCGGCTGCAGGAGACAAGTATGTATATATTTTATTTTATTTTATTTTATTTTATTTTATTTTATTTTATTTTATTTTATTTTATTTTATTTTATTTTATTTTATTTTATTTTATTTTATTTTATTTTATTTTATTTTATTTTATTTTATTTTATTTTATTTTATTTTATTTTATTTTATTTTATTTTATTTTATTTTATTTTATTTTATTTTATTTTATTTTATTTTATTTTATTTTATTTTATTTTATTTTATTTTATTTTATTTTATTTTATTTTATTTTATTTTATTTTATTTTATTTTATTTTATTTTATTTTATTTTATTTTATTTTATTTTATTTTATTTTATTTTATTTTATTTTATTTTATTTTATTTTATTTTATTTTTTTTTATTTTATTTTATTTTATTTTATTTTATTCTATTTTATTTTATTCTATTTCTTATATATTGTTGTTTTTTATATTGTTGTTTTATGTTCAAAAGTACACCAATGACACCAAGGCAATTTCCTGAGACTCCGAGCTGACAGGCTGCTGAGGGCTGACTCCCTGACTTCCTCCTCCTCTTCCTCCTCCTCCTGGTCCTCCTCCTCCTCCTCCTCCTCCTCTTCCTCGTTCTCCTTCAGACGATGAAGAGCTGAAACAATGAATCTGAAGTCAATCTGTCGGTTTTCATCCCGTGTCCAGTCCCCAGGACGGAGCCGTCAGAAAGCAGGAAGAAGAAACTTGTTCAAAGTCTCGACCGTCACTCAGACGCAAAATCCCCCAAAAATTGATCCACGTTAGATAACAAGGCCGCTGGAAACTGACAGAACCAAGAAAAAAATACAATAAGTTTAACTTTAAACAAGATGTTTCTGTGACGGATGTGATTGTATCTGTGACTCTTAAACTTAAATTGATCCAGAACATGACTCATCACTTATCAATTTCATAAAGAAAGTTTCTTCCTTGCTTTGTTTCATGAACTTTCCCATTTTTCTGGTTAAAGAATCCTCTGGTTTCACTCATTAACATAAAACTCACCCTAATGTAAACTGGTCACCAATTTCTTCAATATTAATACAAACTCAGTTATGTGTGTATTGCATATTCCAGGTTTGTTTTTTATAGACGGTTTGATTGAAACAATATTTAACAGCATCACTGGTTAGAGGAATAATCAGTAAAGTTACTTACATCCGTATGTTCTGATTAATTTAACATAAAGAACAATGGAATTAAAACATGTGGATTATTCTTACTTAGTTTTATGATATCAAGATGTATTCATCTTAATCACATTATAACTTCCTGTCCAAGTTTCTATAATGCAATGAAGACGTCACATTTGACAAATCGTGGTTCTGCTGCGAGATTCAGGAGAAATTGATATAATTACATAATCGCCATAAATATTTCAAAGGGGATATTCTCATAAAGCTCAGGGGAACATCAATCACATGATGTGGATTCAGAATCTCGATCAACTCACAGGAGAAACTTGGACGCCAACCAAAAGCATTCTGGGAAAATATCTTTATTTTTGTACACAGTAATCAGAAATATATCTAAAATGAAAACCTGTAAAATGATTAAATATCTTAATCCAGCACCTGGCTCAGTCAGGCAGCCCCTCCCACCTGTTGGGGTCCCGGGGCTCGTTCGGCGGCTCAGCGGCGCCCGGCGGCGGCGGCTCCGGTTGCAGCAGGCGGGACGTGGAGCGGCTCCAGCTCCAGCGCCGCACTAATCCACCATTCTTCCTCTGAATGGAGCATTAGCATAAACGCTTGGCAGCAGGAGGACGCATTGTGTTCCAGAGAATCTGTGAGCCTCTCCGAGTGCATTGTTGAGATTCACCTGTTGCCGTGGCGATGAGAATGGGCCGTTCCCCGCGGCCGGGTCCATTATGCACGGAACCGGACTTCAGGCCCCCGGACGCTCGGCCCCCGGAGGCGGGACCAGTCGGGCGGGACGGCTCCGGGCCGAGGCGCCGGCCGCTGCCAGGACGCTGCTGCGTTCGCTCTAATTGAATCGTGGCCCGTGGGCGGAGCACTAACGAGCGAAGCCGCTGTCGCTTCTATTGTCTCAGTTAAAGTGTCGTGGTTCGGATTCTGAGCCGAGAGACTTCACGAGTTCACGCTCGCACAAAACTTCTACGGCAGTTCATCCTCCAGGTCGAGGGTTTAATCTGTCATCAGCTGATTTAATTATGTGATTAGTGATCTCATGGAACGAGGCCGGGGGATTCTCAACTTACAATATGCAGATTTCCACTGTTTCTGTGTTTGCTGTGATCGAGATGCTGAGGTTTTCAAACTGTAACGTTTACGTCTCCATGAGGACGACGTGTGAGAATCATGACGATGTGAAGAGTCAAAATAATCCACTGACAGTCGTCTGCACATCGGAGGATAGATCTGGAGGAAGGAGAAGATAATGGTTCATTGAACAAACGTTTCTCATAGTGACATATTCTGGATTTACTATGTATATTTGGCTTTTTGTCTTTACTGTTTTCTCACAGACTAAATAAAGATGGACGACAAGATGGCTGACCAAATCGTCTCAATCAACCCCTGGTGGTAGGCTGTGGTATAGGTCTGTCTATTATCTTTATCTCCACTCAACCTCTCACCATAGCTGTATTTGTATTTTTATTTTTCTTATTTATTTTTTATTTTTTTACTCAGATCACTACTATGCACAATAATATTCAACACTTTACATCTATATTTATATCATGGTCACTTATAATGGTTACATTGCAATATTTATATTTTCCTTTATACTATCTTGTAGTATTATTTATATTATGGTCACTTACTTTTAATTATTTTTTCTGTATCATGGTCACTACTGTTGCAATATTACTTATAATACTTTTGTTTTCATTACAATAACACTTACATCACTCCACTTTCTCCCCAGTACCTGCTTTTGCACAGTGTCTGTTTTGCAGGTTGTTTTTGTTTTCTGTATATTTTTACTCTCATTATGTGTAGTTTAGTAGTGTATATATTTTGATCTTTCTTTTTTATTGTTGCTTCGGCACTGTTATTTAAATTCTGTTTTTCTCTTTTTTGCTGTAACAAGTGAATTTCCCCGTTGTGTGGATAAATAAAGAAATCTAATCTAATCTAAACATCCGTGTTAGCTGATGGGACATGGACCAACCCAACAATTTAAAATCAAAGTAGACGTTAAATAATTTGTCAAAGATGGTTTCAGTCACTTATGCCGGATTCAGCCACTCATTTCCTGGAAGTGGAGACTCTGGATTTATCTTTATTTACATTTTACTGTGTTAAGAAATATGCAACAACACATTTAAGGTCTTGAATGGTGAGAATAAAACAAATAACTTTCCAAGATACAAAAACGGTGTGTTTCTGTTACTTCCCTTTAGTGGAGACGATAGAGAGATTTCGTCAGTGACTCGATTCAGAGGCTTGAAAACAGATGATGTCACAGCTGCGTGAATCATATTTCAAATTTGGAAAGCTCCAAACAACAGGTGGATCGTTCAAGGGACTACATGTCCCAGGATTCATTGCAGGCTGCTCGGGACGAGAAGAAAACATCTGACGGGCTTCGGGCTTTAATGCAACTCCAGGCTAATGCTATACATTAAAACGTTCTTGTCATTTCCAGCTGCAGCCCTGTTGCTAGGCGACAGCGGCGTGGGCGGGACAAGCTGGGGACGCCGATCACAGAAAACCTCCGAACCGTCGTGTCATTTTGTTTTGGCTGCTGAGTCGATGGAAACGGAGGAAATGAACAAGTTCACAATCTCTAGGTGTCGTGTAGAGTTTTCACTGAGAAATATAACCAAAAAATATCCCACAATGCATCAGTAAAGCGCTGTGATATCAGTGCGGCGCCGCCGAGCCTCAGTGAACGCACCGAGTTCTGCTTTTATAATTAGTATTGAATCATGAATGAACTAAGACAAGAAGTTTAATACAAAGGACGGTTTGTTGCTTCAGCTAATGGCTCCACTGCTAAATAATTACAGTCCGACCCTGTACTGCTAATGGACACGCACACACACACAGACACACACTCACACAAACACAATTACAATGAGACAGGATGTAAATGAGCTTTCACAGACACCCACATATGTAGCCTATATAGATGCAGGCGCACACACATCTCAATAAAAGGAGGCTTAATTGAGATTCGTCCCTCTCACACTCACACTCAGAGACACACACAGACTCACACACACACACACACAGTGACTCACACACACACACACACACACACACACTGACTCACTCTCTCTCTCTCTCTCTCTCTCTCTTCCCGTCGGTGAGTGAAGTGTCAGGTTAAGCAGAATGAATGGACTCGCTCTGAAAACACAAATTGCAAAGTAAACAGATTAGAGTGAAAACAGACTCCTCCACTCCTCCACCCCCTGAAACCACTCCACCTCTCCATCATCCATCCTCCCTGTCTCGCTCTGCATCTCACTCGGCCCCCCCTACCCTCTCTCTCTCTCTCTCTCTCTCCCCACCCGTCCCCCTCTCTCTCTCTGTACAGTCACAGCTGCGTTTCACGTCAGTTTATCTCAGTGAGATCAGCATCAGGTTCAACACTGAAGGAGAATGAACATGTGGGCGGAGTCAGACCAGTCAGAGTCACTGGTAAAAAGACTCATGTCTGAATTCTCCTGGTGAAGAAGGAGCTCATTGATCCGTCTCCTCCACGTTAGCAGACGGGACCAAACCTAAGAACACATCAATTAAACGTTTGTCATTTCAGGTCGTTCTTCTCTCCCTGATGTTCGTTGAAGTGTTTCTGATCCGTCGGGTTTGAATCAGTTATTTGATGATATAAAAAACGTCATGATTGACAGCTGAGACTGACCCGTGATTGGACGAGTGTGTGTGTGGGCGGGACCGTGATACCTCAGCTCCACCCCCCGGGATCAATACTCTCGACTCTGCATCAATCAATCAATATTTACATTCTTTATATGTTAACAAATGCACATCAACATATTGAAGGTCTTCTACAGTGAGAATACCAGATCATAGATGTGGTTAAACATGTTTTAATCAGTGGATCAATCCCACGTTGGTCTGTGTTCCAGTTACTTCCTCTGAGGTGGAGACGTGTCGTCCATCTTTATTCTCACGTCCTCTTCCCGTCCCTGAGGATACGAGACGTTAGGAAACCACAGTTCTTCAGGTTTGGTTCCTCAGACGTGTGGAAATGGAGAAATGTTTCTGAGCTGAGTTTGTGTTCCAGCTGCAGAATGAGCAGCTCGATGGAAAAGGGCCGAGAGCCCAGAGGAACCTGTTCTATACGCTTCTGTACCACGTCCTCCGGGGATGCTCTCGCTCTCTCTCTCTCTCTCTCTCTCTCTCTCTCTCTCTCTCTCTCTCTCTCTCTCTCTCTCTCTCTTTTTGCTCTCGCTCTTTTTCTCTCTCTCGGTCTCTGTGGATTGACAACCTGCAGCTTCCTTCACGTTGGCTGCAGATCTCAAACCTGATGTTCCTCCACATGTCCCCTGGATAAGAAAATGTCCTTTTACAGATTTTCACACTTTTGCAGATCACAGAGAAAATATCCACGAGCAGTCGAGCGCTCCAGCTTGTTTCCCTCCTCCTCCTCCTCTTCCTCCTCTTCCTCCTCCTCCTCCTCCTCCTCCTCCTCCTCCTTCCTCCTCCCCCTCCTCTTCCTCCTCTCCCTCCTCTCCCTCCTCTCCCTCCTCTCCCTCCTCTTTCTCCTCTTCCTCCTCTCCCTCCGTTCCCTCCTCTCCCTCTTCTTCCTCCTCTCCCTCCTCTCCCTCCTCTCCCTCCTCTTCCTCCTCTCCCTCCTCTCCCTCATCTTCCTCCTCTCCATCCTCTCATCCTCCCCCTCCTCTCCCTCCTCTTCCTCATCTCCCTCCTCTCCCTCCTCTCCCTCCTCTCCCTCCTCTCCCTCCTCTCCCTCCTCTCCCTCATCTTCCTCCTCTCCATCCTCTCATCCTCCCCCTCCTCTCCCTCCTCTTCCTCCTCTCCCTCCTGCTCTCTCTCTCTCTCTCTCTCTCTCTCTCTCTCTCTCTCTCTCTCTCTCTCTCTCTCTCTCTCTCTCTGCTGTGGTTTTGGCTCGTCATCATATCTGGCCACATGCCGTGACACTGGAAACGCACACACACTCACTTTCTCGTCCACACACGTGCCAGTAGACACATGCTCACAAACACGCACAGATTGCAATCAATATGCAATTTCCCCTGTGTGTATAAAAGATGGAGCTACTTGGAGGCCGTCCCGCGGCTCCTGAGTAACCACGGTCCACATGAGGAGCAGATGTAATTCTCATAACCGCGGCGCTCGGCCCCTAAATTGTGATAAAAAGGATTTCATCTCGTGATTTATCCACGACTCTCTGTTTCATCTCTCCTCCTTCCGCAGTGAGAACATGAAAGCTGGCAAACGGATTATTTGATGGAGTGCTTTTAACAAAAAGATGGTGGTGGCCCCCCCGACACTTCGGAGACACCAGAGCTGTTTTCTGGAGCAAAACTCTCCTCGGCCTCCCGGCTCTGATCTCAGTGTGGAGGTTTGAAGTGGAGGCTTCGGGCTCCAGTGATACAGAGGAGCCGGCGTCTCCCGTCTTCTCTCATTAGTCTCAGTTTGAATCCGTGATCTTCAGCGGAGGGAAGAGACGAGCGGCTGCATGCAAATGAATCTCAGAGTATTAAGATGATTCTTACAAAAACCACCATAATAAAGAGGAGCTCTGACATTTATCTGGGTTTGGAATCCACTTTGTTTGCATTGGTTTATGATCTTTTTCTCCTCTTTTATTTGTTCGTCGTTACCTTTTTACGAGCGATTAAAGCAAGCGGCTGTCACCGCACCCCCCCCCCCTTTAACTCCACAGATGTTTCATACCAACACATCTGGCTCTTTGACCTGCAGGTACAGCTAACAACTCATGAGATGTTTAAGACGCCAACATTAAAGTTATTGGCCACTTAAAATAAATTGACCTCACTACATTATAGTGAAGCTGTTTAAATGAGAGTTCGTATCTAACGTCGCACAATGTCACAACAATTCAATCAATTATCTACACCAGGGGTTTTCAACTGGTTTTGTCCAAGGGACCAATCTGACTAGAAAGTAATCCGCGGCCCACTGATGTGCATGTGGATAGAAGGAAGTTTTAACATTTGGTTTTCCATGTTGGTTTTATTTAAAAACCTCAAACAAATCTAGAAAAATCTGTGAAAAAAAACAACAAAAACGGTTGATTTTCAGTGCTTAAGAATTGAAAACAAAATTTAAATGCAGTTTGTAGTTGTACTGCATCTCAGAACCATATGAACATCAATATATAACGTTCATGACTTAAATGTACAGACATGTAGCTGACATGTTGAGAGAACGTTAAAGTAACGGTGATCAATAACAATCATCATAAACTGGGGCTACAACTGAAGAGGGAAGATGACAAAGTAATGCAGAATATGTCACAAATAATAATCATACAATATAACACAAACAATTGAGGCCTACTTAAGTTTAACCTCATGATCACCAGCACCTTTATATTATTTTAGACATATTTTTCTTATTATATATATTTTTCACGATATTCAAGAGTAATCTGGAAATGTGTCGAAATGTCAAAGCAAATTTCGCAGACCCCCTGCAATGCCGTCGCGGACCACCAGGGGGCCGCGAACCCCCGGTTGAAAACCCCTGATCTACACTGTGTCATCTGAGACTTATTCTAATTCTCATAATGCATCTAAAACCTTTGTTATGCTTCTCACAGGAACACCAGGGATCTCCAACTTGGTGTTCTGCTATTCGCCACTTCGTCCATGAGGTTTTTACCATCCACGCAGTCAGGCCTCAGAGCTTCAGCTGCAGTTATGCACCTGCACGTGGAATCACAACAGTTCAATCCCTTTCACTCTTTACTCCAGGTTCCCTGTCACTTACAATCTGTTGCACAGGAGAGCGACTTCACGTGTGAACACGAGAGGTAACACTCAGCCTGAGTGAATTCTGTGGGAAACGCTGCAGAGAAGCTGGAACAACAATTGAAGTGTTGTTCTCTCCACAAACTTGCAAAACTGAAACTGTTTTCACACATGAACTCTGGAGGATGTCACCAGAATTTGTTTTTCACAAATTATCAAATCTGTGTTCACAACATATCAATCTTTGGAGCGTTCAGGTGAACGGTGACGCAGCAGGCGGAGGTAACGTATTCATCCCATCACGTGGTTTGGTTTCCTGCCGTGTTCTCACATCGGCTCGTTCTCCAGAGACTCTGAGTTCAGTTCTCACATCCAGACCCAGAGATTATCAGGAACTCAGTGCAGGTCTGAAACCTGTTTAACAGACTGACAACCAAATGAAAACATAACCTCCTTGGACAAGGTCATAACCAGTCAAACAACTTTAAATGAACATGTCACCTGCAGATCTGTTCGCAGCTTTTAGCTTCAATTTGTTATTTTCATTTTCAAACATTTTCAAAATCCCACACAAGAGCATTGTGTGTCTATGATACATCCAACACTAAAGAATACACAGACCAACAATTCACTAATCACGTTTTATGTTCACCAGCCTTTGTCTTATTCTCTCTTAATAATATCCAGTCACATGATTTTAAACTCTGGTTTCTGCTCAGAGTGAAAGTGAAAGTTCTCGACTGCGTCTCTCTGCAGACACTCGGGTGAAAGTCCTGTTGTCGTAACTCTGCGACCTTTTTAACTCGGAGCGATGAAATGAGCAGTAATAACTTTTCTTGGGGTAAACAATCATATATTTTTCAGTGTGGAAATGTTTGAACAGACTTGACTTGGCCTCAACTCCCCTTGAACCTCCCAGGTCATATATATTTAATGTGGCGCTGAGGCCGGAGCTGCCTGTTTTCGGAGTCGGGGAGGAACAGCAGACAACAGGACGCCGCTCAGGGCGATGGACGTGTGGACGAGCTGAGATCCAAACCTCGCTGCTGCTGCAGGAATCAAAGGAACCCGAGGGGGGGAGCAGAGGAGGTGAAGGACGCTGTAGAAACAGATCTACCTCAGCACAGAGAGAGAGAGAAGGAGGAGTGAGGGCTGTTCTTTGAAAGCGGTGAGTGCTGTCAGATCGGAGGCCGCTCAAACAGCTGCTTTGTCAACAAGCATTGTCGAGCCGGGCGTCTTTCTGTCGAGCGTCAGCCGGAGCGGCGAGCATCAACCCGGGCGTGGCGCTCGCTCGCTTGCACTCGACTCCGAGCCGCTGACACTCAGTTCTCTTCACTTCGCTCCACTTCTCCTTCGCTGTCACACGGACGTCTGTTATCCAGTGCGTCAACACTGAAGAAGTGTTTGTTCTCTTTCCTCCATCGGCTGAGTCGGGGGGGGGGGGGTGTGGTGCATGATGGGACTTTGTGGAAAAAGAACTGAAGCTCAGACCAGCTCTGTGCAGTTTGTGTGGTTTACAGTCGAGAGTAGATTCATATTATTCCACATATGTTTATGTGAGACTGACTGATGGTGTGATGCTGTCCAGTCGGCTTCAGCCTCTTGTCCCGGTGTTGTGTGTTTGTTGTGTGTGTTTGTTGAGTTGTTGAAACGTGTCTGACGTAAATGGACCTTTTCTGTTTAATGTTTCTGATGAGTTTTGTTTTGATTAAATAACTATTTGATGATATTAAACGGACTGAGACGTCATGATTTACAGCTGAGGATCGTGGGTAACAGTTGTTTCTCAGTTTTGTCATAATTGCACTATTGTTGTTTTATTTTTCTCTTCAGCTGTATATATATATATATATTTAGTTATATATATTTTATTCTCTATTTTCAAATTTATATTATTTCTATTTTATTTTTTTTGGTTGTAATTACTTGAGCATTGCTAGAAGAGAACCTGTGACTCAAGCATTTTATTGCCAGCGACTGCTTCATGTTATTGTTTTGCATTTGATTATAAAAAATCTTGAATCTTGGGTCTTGAATCTATCTGTTAACTTTTAGCCCATTTCTGGATATTAAGTCTGTCAGTTAAGAGACTGACAGATGATGTGATGATGTCCAGTTGGTTCCAACCTCCTTGTCCCAGTGTTGTGTGTTTGTTGAGTTGTTGAAACATGGCTGACGTAACTGGACCTTTTTCTGTTTAATGTTTCTGATGAGTTTTGTTTTGATTAATATTGAGACGTCATGATTCACAGCTGAAGGCGGTGGATCGTGCGTATCGGTTGTTTCTCAATATAGTCGGAATGTCAGCGTTCATATCTGCAAAGTTTTAGCTCCATTTCTGGATATTTAGTTTGCGGGTAAACATGAACAACGATGATTCACCTCAAACCTCCGCAGCTGTTTTCCCTGTGATAAGTCGTGTGGATCAGTTTGTTTCTTCCCTGCAGCTCAGTCAGCAACTCTCCACGTTCTGTCTCTGGAAATCCACTTCAGTTCGGATGGATCTGCAGATTCCAAGCTGTCCTCAGGAGAAAGATGAAATGGCTGGAGATATATATATTGTATATGATGGGAGTAAAAGGAAAAGTAAAGGTGGTGAAAGCCCTCAAACTGAAATCTCACCGTGGAGGACGGAGCTCCTGCAGCTAACAACTTTCAGTTCTGTCATATTTCATGTGTTTGTGAGGGCTGAGTAAAGTTCAGGCTGGTTTTTTTTCTGAGTCTGCACAAAAAACACAAGAACTCCTGATGAGTGTTTGTCTTCAGGCGTCAGTCGGTCAGGAGCGAGTCTTCAGATCCGCTGGAGATGAGACGAGGACGCAGCCGAGGGACGGAAGCTTCACTCGTCTGGACAGACACGTGAAGACCGGCGGTTCGAGACCTGCAGCAGGAAGAGAAGGATCCGAACGTCTGTCAGGACCGAGACGCTCACACGTGTCTGACAGCCGGACTCACAAAGTGTGTTGGAACAACTTTCAACAACTTTTATTTTCTCCACTTCAGATGATTCACTCAGGTCAAAGCTGTCAGTATGAGCCTCTAGCAGAATACATATAACTCGTGTTAACATGTAAACATTTTTTCTACAAAAATGTATTATTATTGTATTTATTTTACATTTGACATAAAAATTATAGTTGTCTTGATTGTAGTTCTATATTTATTTCATATATTAATTTGTATTTCATTTTTTATTTTACCTTTAAGTATTGTTAATTTTATGGTTTAACTTTAAAATATGAAACTTCAATTACATTTCTTAGTAATAAGGGTTTAATAACGACATCTATGATTATTTTTATGCTTCTGCAACAGTGACACCCAGTGGCCGGAGGGTTTTCAGCTTGATCGTCATTTACCATTCTTGTGAACACGATATCATAAGAGCGCTGTGAGAGAATATCTATAAATTTGGTAGAAACGTTGAGTTGAACTTGAAGATGAGCTGATTAGATTTTGGTGGTCAAAGGTCAAAGGTCGCAGTGACCTCACAAACATGTTTTTGGCTTCTTTAACATAATATCTCAATGTGTATTTAGATGACTAATGTTTACCTCCATCACGGAGGTTGTTTGCAGCCTGTGTTTGTTGGAAGACTTCTCACACAGTATGAGCCTTTAGCAGAATAAATAGAACTAGTGTTAACATGAGTAAATATGTTAAGGTAAACAATACAGAAAATGTATATTATTTGTATTAATATAATATATATAATAACGACATCTTTGATTATTTTTATGCTTCTGCAACAGAAACACCTAGTGGCCGGAGGGTTTTCAGCTTGTTCGTCATTTACCATTCTTATGAAAACGATATCACAAGAACAAATAGAAGGAATTTCTAAACTTGGTAGAAAGGGTGAGTTGAACCTGAAGATGAGCTGATTCGATTTTGGTGGTCAGAGGTCAAAGGTCACAGTGACCTCAATAACATGTTTTTAGATTTAGATCATGTAGTTTTGTTTGCAGCCTTTGTTTGTTGGAAGACTTCTCACTGATCACAGATCAGATCAGTTTCCTGAGTTTCTGCCTCAGCAGCCTCCAGGATCAGATCCTCTCTCTGTTTCTCTTCCACCTTTTCAAAGACGGATTATTTTACATGTTGTTTTACACGTCATGTTCAGCTCGGCTCAGCCTCTGGAAACAGCTCGTATAACGTCTCTGCAGCGGTTGAGTCAAGTCAGACAACACAACCCTGAGGATGTCACCGGTGTTTTATCGGTTCGGGCGCCGTGAATACAGATTCATAACGAGGAGCCTGCGTCACAGACAAGAGCGGAGGAAAGACAACGATAAGGAGACAGGGAAGGTCTGAGGAAAGGACACGATCAAACTATCAAAGTATTCTGGTGATTTGCATGTGTCAGTTGTGATAAATAACCTCCAGTGTTCTCTCCTCCGCTCCTGAAACAACAAGTGCAGTTTCAAGTTCATATCACAGACGAGATAAAGATGGACGACACATCCTCGTCCTCCTGTTGGATCAAAGTGAAACTCAAACATCCTGGATACAAAATGCTAATATTCTTCTGGACGTCGTCCATAATCACCTGCATCTCTACAACAAGAGTAAAAACTGAAAGAGTAGGTCCAGAAGATTTTTAATATATGATTATTTTAACTGCTTATACTCTCAACTCATAATTAACCTATTGTAACTTATGGGAGTTTTTAGTTATTGATCGCAGACGGAAAAACTATCAGAAAGATACTGTAACATCGTTCATCTGTGAAAATGACTTGATTTGCCATTAAATCTGGAAAAGTGCAGTTTAAATACAGAGACAAACTTTAGGTTGGTGTTTCTCCATCTACTTTGTGTTAGAAACTAATTACAAACAGAAACCTTGTGAGGTGTAAGATACCAGGACTGTGATTATCTCAAAAAACTCATTAATAACTTAAATGATGAAGAATTTAAGTACAAATCATAAACCAGGACAACAGAACATAAGAATAAGAATGAGCTGTGATATCCAGAGGGTGAAGAAGATGCAACAATGAACGAAAGAGACAAAACGACTGCAATTAATATTAAGTGTGAAGTGAAATGAGTCGTATTCATGAAGTAGATGCTCATGTTCAAATGTTCCTACTTCTATTCATTCATATTTAACAGGAGAACAATGTGAGTTCCAAACTGATAAAGTGTCTGTTGCTAATAATCGACGACTGAGGGAATTAACCGCTGGTGGAGTCGATGATGCTGCTTCTCGGAGGCGGAGCCGAACCCGACAGTGACGGATGTCTGCCGAGCGGCGAGGAGCCGGATCAGCTGGTTGACCTCTGACCTCTCGGTGTGGAGTGTGAACCTCCTGCAGTTGTTAGAGGATTTAAAACCCGGGCAGCTGCTGTGATCAGGACTCCACCTGACAACAGGAGATTAATGAGACTAATAATGGTTCAAGCTTTAAATACATTTGCATGGAAATGAAATGCATAATGTATTATTTATTGTTTTGAACGTACAGAGTTTGAAAACAGTCGAACGGGTCGTTCATGTTTCTGTGGCTCGACTTCGCTTCCGGCTCCGGCTGCTCCGCGCTCATCCATAACCTGAATAAATGAAAGTGTTTGTGTGTTGGTTGGAATTCAAACGCTGTCTCTCTCTCTCTCTCTCTCTCTCTCTCTCTCTCTCTCTCTCTCTCTCTCTCTCTCTCTCTCTCTCTCTCTCTCTCTCTGTGGATCTGTTATCAGCCGCCCATCTTTGTTTGTCCTTCCTCCAGCCGTCCGGCAAAATGTCAACTCGGCCAGATTGGATTGGTTTTTATTTAGAACCTCAAATTTATGTTTTTTTCTCTTTCACTCCAATCTCGCCGCTCACATCACCCACGGGGGGGAGGGAGGGAGGGAGGGAGGGAGGGAGGGAGGGAGGGAGGGAGGGAGGGAGGGAGGGAGGGGCCCTGTTGTGTTTTTATTTGACTTACTTCAGGTGCAGACTTGTGGGAAAAGGCCTCTGGGACGCTGAGAGAATCTGTGGCCTTGAGTCCGCGAGCCGGTGGCAACAACAGCATCTGATTGGCCCGTCCTGCACCCGCCATTATCATCCGTGCTCACACACACGCCCCCCCCCCCCCCGCCCCCCCCCCGCCCCTCAGACGCCGGCTGTGACAGGCTTAGCGTTGATATGAGGGGATGTGTTATCTGCTCACTTCCAAATTCATAAATCTTTGAGATCAGACGAAATTGAAGCGGCTTGAGGAGCTCGGGGGGGGAGACTGACACGTCTGAGTGGCTCCGTGGGCGCCGCGCTGCAAACTGCATGCTAATGTGGCGCCGCGCGTATGTTTGTGTGCGCTCGCCACGTTGTGTGCGTGCGTGTGTTCCTAACTTGTTTGCATTGTGTTTCCCTTCTACCTCCGTCCCCATGCATATGGAGGAGGGTTAAGTCTCCGCTCGCACACGTGGGAGAAACCTGCCGGGGATTCAGGTTCCTCGTGTCCTTGGTTTGTCGGGAGGAATCGACTCAGGAACGTTTCCCCCCCGATCATCCTCCCGTCCTCAGACACAGGACGTGTGTTATTAAATAAATAAATAAATAAATAAACAGGAAGTGTTCTCTGACGGCTGCAGGCGAGTGGTTTGTGTGACAGACTTCAGGTTCATCAACATTAGAGTCAGAAGCTTTCAGTGGAGTTTTGACATCAGAGGAGACATATTATGCCCATTTTACCACAGTTGATATGGTTCCTTGGGGTCTTAATGAAATGTGTGAAACATATTTTGGTCATGAAGTGTATTCTGGGTAGCCGAGAGGTCGCTGTGTTGTTGTAGAAGTTGATGGTGAAGGAACACGGACCCAGTACTTACAAGTATAACAATGTTTATTACACAAAGTAGTACAGGTCAAGACAAGCTCTAGAACTCGGAGAAATCACCCAGGCCAAATGGTGAAGTCTCGCAAACTGTATTCTCACACACATTATATAGAGAGGTTAGTTCCACCCACGACTTCGGGTAACATGTCATCTCACCTAAGGCCTCCTAATAAGGACGTGTTTTGTACACGAAGATGAAAATACAATGGTCAAGGACCATTTGCTTGACCATTGTACCGTTTGCTGGTCAGAGGTCATTCTCTAAGTCAAAGGTCCTTCCAAACAAGAAAAGACCTACCTGCATAAACAACTGAAAGACTCCCTGAGAATGTCTGCGAGTCACGAGAATAAGCATCATAAATATCAGCCTGTCATTCTATTTAAACACATGCTAAAATGTTTACTCTAGTGAGTACACGACAGTCAAAATACCACAAGGACCATTTAAAACAGAACCTTGTTACCCCGTCTAAAACAGCCCTCCTCAGATTGACCTGTTTTGAGTTAACGCTAGCTCCGGTGGTGATGAAGGCGATGGTGGTCCAAGGCCATGTAGCCAGACTCCCTACATGGGTATAGTGGGACTATGACGTGATTTGTAGTCGTAATCCCATTGGACGCCATCTAGCGTATTGTTTCTGACAGAGAGGAACCACGACAAATCGCAGGAGTCGTTTTTTTCCAGATGTTTTCGGACGGTTGACATGCCAGATACCCGAATTAACGTGTAGAAGCACTACAAAAGTGGAATTTTCATAATATGTCCCCTTTAAGAAAAATCTAATTAATTCAACAAAATCAGCCAAACTTCCCATTTACAACGTCACAAACATTGGTGAATGTGTGTTGCAGGTTAATGAACCGACAGTGTTAGTGGAGTTATCAGTCGGAGCCACAGCCTGTGAATATAGAAGGAGGAGCCAGAGGTCAAACATGAGAGAGAGGAGGTCGGAGTTTCATCATTTCTGCATCGTGGGAAGAAGTGAAGATGTGTCGTCTTTTACCACTTTTTTGTTACCACCAAACTACTGATGAAAACCACAGAAAGTCGTGTTTTATTTCACATCGCAATAATTACAAGGATATATTTATATTTCTCTGCTGGGCATTTATATCGTCTGAGGTCTCGTGTCACGTCTCAGGAACATGTTCAGATTTCAGTAAACTTCATTAACACTAGAACATAAATAACACAAACAATCTTTGAGAAAACGTTTGGTCCATGTCCCGTCTGCTAACATGGAGAACGTGTTATACAGCAGCCAGCCACCAGGGGGTGATCCAGGGGCTCTGGGTTCATTTCTGGAAGACGTAACGTTGTCCATCTTTGTTTGGAGTCAACGGGAGCGACTTCAGTGAGACCAGTGTGGAACAGGAATGACATCACGTTCAGAGCTCCGCCTCCAGGAGAAGAGATCCTGTTTAAACCAGTGACATCAGCAGCAGCTCCTCCCAGTTTCCTCAGGACGGGAACGCTTGTGTGTTATTTTGGTTGTTTTGGGTAAAGTTGAGAGATGTGAGCGCTCGCTGCCTCCAGATAAAAACACTCTCTCGCTCTCTAATTCATTTTCCTTCCTCTGATTTATCTTGTTTTCCTCCTTCTTCTCCACTCGTGCCCAGATAGAAAAAACACAAATTGCATCAGCGGCCGCTGTGTAGAGGAAGAGGAAGAATGCGTCGGCTATCTCTGAGATGTGAGTTATAACGCCATTTATACGCCCGACAACTCTTTTGATGTAATTATTTTGTGTGTCTGTGCCGAGGCGTCCGCACACGACACAAATACCACGGAGGAGTGTGGAGAGTTAACTCCGACAAAGTCACAGCTTTGTGTTGGAAAGTTTTATAAAGTTTACAACGGGTCTGAGCTCAACTTTTCACTTACTGTCCAATTAAAGCTGAGTTGTTCATTACAGGGATTCAAGCAGCCGCTGGAAAAGAAGATTCAAGGCTTGTTATCCTGAGACTGTGACATTAAAACATAAATGTGCTTTTCTTTCTGCAAGATTCCATTTTCAGCTCAGAGTCAAATCTGGCGTCTGTGTGAGAATGTATAGAATTATAAGTGTTTATGTTAAAATGAAGAATAATGTGAGAAACTGTCCTGTGTGCTGCTGTCAACATGTTTTAATTAAGAACAGATTTGTTAAAGTGAAACTCGCAGTTGAAGCAGATAAAATGTGATGTCATCGCAGAAACAGTTTCTCTAGGTTCTGATATTCACTGTTCTTTTTAAATTTGTATTATGCAAGTTTCTGAGGAAACCATAAGAAGATAACGTCACCATGAATTAAGACTCACTCATTTTTTTATTTCCAGTGGTCACAGATAACTTCACTTTTATTTATATGAGAAAAAGATTAAATAATGTTTGTTCAAATGATTTTGTAATAAATTTGATGATTTATATTTTGAACCAGATAATTTCACTAAATTCTCAGCTGCTTAAAATCCGGTTTGTTTGTTGGTTTGTTGTTTGATTCGTCTCCGATGTGATTGGATGTGTTTTTTTGAACATGTTTTAATTAAGAACAGATTTGTTAAAGTGAAACTCGCAGATGAAGCTGATAAAAATGTGATGTCATCGCAGAAACAGTTTCTCTAGGTTCTGATATTCACTGTTCCCTTTAAATTTGTATTATGACATTTTCTGAATTAACCATAAGAAGATAACGTCACCATGAATTAAGGACTCACTGATTTTTATTTCCAATGGTTAGGGTTAGGGTTAATATAATGTTGGTTTGAATGATTTTGTAATAAATTTGATGATTTATAATTTGAACCACATAATTTCACTGAACTCTCAGCTGCTTAATAAACGGTTTGTTTGTTTGTTTGTTTGAATCGTCTCCGATGTGATTGGATGTTTTCTCTAACGAGGTTCTGACCTCATCTCCACTTCTTATTGGACGTCAGCAGGTCGACGCCTCCCAGCCTGAAGCCTCTGATTGGTTCCCTCCTCTCTTGTCACGTGACCAACACTAACTCTGATAACAACCTGTATCCTGCCTCACTACCTGTGTGATTCTCAGAGCCGTGAGGAGCCGGGATCCCGAGGCGTTGATTGACACATCTGAGCGCCGTTAGGTTCTGATATTCTCTGTTCTTTTTAAATTTGTATTATGCAAGTTTCTGAGGAAACCATAAGAGGATAACGTCACCATGAATAAGGACTCACTCATTTTTATTTCCAATGGTTAGGGTTAGGGTTAATATAATGTTGGTTAGAATGATTGTTTAATAAATTTGATGATTTATATTTTGAACCAGATCATTAAACTAAACTCTCTGCTGCTTAAAATCCAGTTTGTTTGTTTGTTTGTTGTTGGACTCGACTCCGATGCGATTGGTTTTCCTCCTAATCATCTCAACAAGGTTCTGACCTCATCTCCTCTCCTGATTGGATGTCAGCAGGTCGACGCCCCACAGCCTGATGCTGATTGGTTCCCTCCTCTCTGGTCAGGTGATGAACTCTAACTCTGATAACAACCTGTAACCTGCCTCACTACCTGTGTGATTCTCAGGGCCGTGAGGAGCCGGGATCCCGAGGCGTTGATTGACACATCTGAGCGGCGAGCAGTCTATCGAGGAGTCGCTGGTATATCTTTTTCTCATCATTACTGAGAACATCAGTAATTTCCATCATGAATACGCCGGCGTCCCCTGACAGCCTCTCATCACGCGCCGACATCCATCGGGGGAAATGATGGTATTAGACGGGCGGCGAGCTCTCGGGGCGCGGCTCCGTGATGAGAGGGGGGGGAGCTAATTACCCTTTATATTACTGGGGACTGAAGCTGGTCCCGGGAGGCGTCGCCTGGCCCTGTTTGAGGCGAGGAGGATCCGGCACGCCACATTACTCCAGCGCCTCACATTAGGAGCGGCGTGCACACGGCGCCTGTCGACTTCCATCTCCACTGTTTTTCCTAAACGCTCGCATTTCATTTTCCTGTTCGCTCTGAATTCCACACAAATGGCAGATGAATAAGACGCCAATTTCCAAGTCATTTTGCATCATCGCTTCACATTTTATTGCTTTTCTTCATCATTGTTCCGACTGAACCACGAGCCGGCGCCGCACGATAACCAGCACGGCGTTCTGTGATGGAGGGAGAAATGTAAAGCTCGTAGAAAGGTCCTGGAAACTGTGGATGTTCACTGAACTACTGATGAAAACACATAAAGTCGTGATTTATCTCACATCGCAATAATTACAATGATATTTCTCTGGTGGGTATTTACTTCGTCTGAGGTCTTGAGTCATATCTCAGGAAGATAACATAAATATCAGAAACCATCTTTGAGGAAACTTAACTCAACATGTTGTTTTACTTTGGTTCATGTCCCGTCTGCTAACATGGAGAACGGGCTGTTTATGAACTATACTGCAGCCAGCCACCAGGGGGTGATCCAGGGACTCTGGCTTCATTTCTGGAAGACATCACATCGTCCATCTTTATTTCCATGATGTCTCCTCTGAGGATTCGTCCTCTGAGGATCATGAAGACTTGTCCTCACTCCACGGAAAGACGGATCGGACCTGAGAGGAGCAGGTCTCCGTCTCAAGGACATTTGATCTCTCACTCACTTCATAGCTGTGGCCTAGGGGGTAGAGTGGCCGTTCTCCAACAAGAAGGTTGCTGGTTCAATCCCCACTCTTCCCCATCTGCATGTCGAAGTGTCCTGGGCAAGATACTGAACCCCTAAATGGCCCCTCATAAATGTTTAGTGTACTAAAAATGTAAGTCTCTTTGGACAAAAGCGTCAGCCAAATAACAAGTAATGTAATCAACACGCAGATAATTGTGCTAACTCTGGGTGTTTCAGTTCCTCTAATAACAGCTCCAGTTGTCTTTTCTCCTCGTCCCTCTCGGTTCTTCAGACTCGAGCCCGGTGTCTCCGCTGTAGAACTCGACCCGGTCCTGTTTCCACCGACTCATTAACCAACAGACACAGCGTCCGTGGGGCTCGGCTGTCAACGCTCACATTATGAGTTCATAAGCACATCTCTAATTCATGGAGGGGAGATTATTGTTGTGTGTTTGGGACGAGTTTCAAAGAGGAAGCTCGCCGGTGGATGTTTTATTTTCTGTCTCAGTCGGGTTAATGAGGGAGAGAGAGAGAGAGAGAGAGACGCTGGGCGCTCGACGGCTCGACCACGTTTCCAGGAGACGGGGAAGGATCCTCCCGTTGTTTTGTCCTTCGCTGTCTGGGTGGGCGGAGCTTCATCCCTGGCCCCTCCCCCGACCCTTCCTGTTTTACCGGAGCCTCGTTCATCACGTACCTCAACAGGCCTCCTCCTCTTCTTCAGCTCAGGTTTATCTGAACTGACTCTACTGTCGCCACAGAATAACAACACACCTCTCCTAACCCTAACCACTGAGCTGCTGTGTGGTATCAATACATCTGATGAATGTTATGGATGATATGAGTTTTATTTTTGATCGATTTGAATCATGAAAACAAAAACAGGCCCCACCCCTCCTTAATATGTCATGGAAATTAGTTCAGTAGTTTTTTATAATGCTTCTGTCATTCAAATTAAAATATAACGTTGATGCGAGACAGAGAAACGACAACTTACAATCTGAAACTAATAAAAAAAATTCTGATTTCGTCCAGGTGCCCTTAAACATAATTTAAAAAAATAACTATTTGTTATTGTATTAATGTTTTTTGCTGATGTTCCACATCGTGACTTTAATATCTGCTCTTTGAAACCTTTCATTTTCTTTAAATGTTGATTCCTGACCTGTCAAGTACAGATTTCTGTCATTCTGATTGATTTAATAATGTTTGAGTGATCTGTCATGGTTACATCATCACATTAGTTTGTATTTATTTATTATATAACCATATTTTAATCAGTAAATACTTCACTTAATACGTCTCCGGCTCAGGAATGAAGTCAGCAACGAAAACAGAAACTAGTTTTCTGCTCGTCGCTGATGTTCCACGGAGGAGAAGCCTCCAGCTTAAAGAAATGAAGGAATCCTTTCAGAAAGTTATTAGAAAGATATGAAAGAAGTTTGTTGATTATAAGTGGAAGTTTACTTGTGAGTTTCTTCAACTCAAGGTCTCTCACATGTCGACTCCAGTCAGAGACGTGGAGGATGATGAAATCACACCTTCATTCTAAATGTAAATACCTGATATTTTATTTATCTAGTTATCTAAATGAATCTATTATTCATGTACATTTAAAATGACTGACTTTATTCAGCAATACCAGAGGAACTATTCTCTCTTTGCCTGAGAGTCTCTGTACAGGAAGTTAAACGAGGTCAGAACGTCCTGTGACTTCAGCAGGAGACGGACACTCGGGGACACTGTCTTCCCCCCCGATCGCCGTCCTCCATCAGCCGCAGCTTCCTCCAGCTCCTCCTCCTTCAGACGAGCTCGCCCGCCGAACGCCGGCCGGCTGCGACACACCGCAGAGTGAACCATCAGAAGGAAAATGGAGCTGCTGTCCGAGAGCGACTGAGAGGAGATAATTCACGGGAGGAGATAGAGGAGAGAACGGCCCGAAATGAAGTGAGGGAAAGAGAAAGGAAAATTGATGGGAGGAAGGTGGCATAAACACGACGGGTGCTCCTGCTCCATCTCAAATGAAAATCCAATTTCCAAAAAGAGCTGGTGGAGAGAAGAAGGAGAGGAGGAGGGAGGGAGGGAGGGAGGGAGGGAGGGAGGGAGGGATGAAAGCAAACAAAAAGAAGACCAGAAAAATAGCCTGGCTAAAATGAGCTGTGGTGAAAGACATTGCAAATCCTGAGGGCCCGAGGAGAGACAATGATCTTCAATTACCAGCTATTCTGTTCTCAATTTTAGACAAGAGCAACAGGGAGAAACGAAGGAAGGAGGAGGAAGAAGAAGGAGAAGAGGAGGAGGAGGATGAGGAGGAGGAGGGCGATATTAGAGAGGAGGAGAAGGACAGAAAAACAAATGAGGAAGGACCGAGGAAAGAGAAACCAGACCAGAGGGCGAGGAGGTAATTTCCTTCATCACATTAGAAGAGAAACATCTTCTTCCTGCTGCAGAAACGTTTACTGTGAAACTGGATCAAATGAGAATTTAATGTCGATACAAACACGATTTTCTCCTGAAGGTGAAACAGAAAAACGTGATAAAGTCTAAAGTTTGTTCACGTGAAAGAAAAGTTCGTTAAAACGAGAAGAGACGAAGAGAAGGTGAGGAAACCAAACCTTGATGAAACTCACACATCTGTGGCTTGTGAACGTGATATCTCCAGAATCACCCGAAGGAATTATGTAGAATTCTCCAGAAATGTTAACTGGGACTCACAGATTAACTGATTAGATTATGGTGGTCAAAGGTCAAAGGTCAAGGTGACACTAGCCTAATAAAGTAATGTAATAATCTAGATGGAAACTGGACTGGTTGGCAGATTTCTAGTTTTGACCATTTTTTAAAACAGGAGGATAATTTCACACCGTTGATGAGGTCACTGTTCCTCTTATTATTATTATTTTTTCTTTATGTGACCCCCCCCCCCCTGGCCCCTGTCCCTTGTGGCTGATTAGTTTTTCAGTGTAAAACATCCTGTTTCTCTCTTCTTCTTTCTGTTGTCACGTCTGAACTTCTCTTTCTGCATCGTTTTGCATTTCCCTCGTCGTCTTTATGCTTCTCATATTTTCTCTGATTGAGTCGAGCTGAACGAGGATCAGTGTTTATCTGCCGTGCTAATTACCTGCAGATAAACAGCAGCCGTGCCCTTCCACCAGAACAAGAAACTTCTTCTCAGTTCTTTGACTCCTGAGCTCCTGGCAGGAGGCTGGAAGGCGTCGGCTTCGCCTCTGAACGCTCGCCAGGTCATCGCCGGCCTAATTAAACCTCGGAGTTATTTTTAGATTCCTGATCCGCTGTCAGACGAGCCGCTGAGCGTTCATCTGCACAGGAACAAACAAAAGAGTTTTACGATTTATCCCCGACTGTCGTGTTCGCTCTGCGCCCGCCCGCCCGTCCTCGTGGCGTGGACGTGCGTCCTGCTGGGACGCCGCACATCAAACAGGTCCTTCAGCAACACCTTTAATTACTCTGCCTCTGCGGCGCCCGGGATCCTCGCTGCGTTTGGCGCTGAGATCGTCTCGCTTTACCGAGGAGCGTCTGGATCTGAGTCAAGCTGCTTCCTCCTCCTCCTCCTCCTCCTCCTCCTCCGCCTCATCCCTCCATCGCCTCATCCTCCATCGCCTCATCCCTCCATCGCCTCATCCCTCCATCGCCTCCTCCTCCATCGCCTCATACCTCCATCGCCTCATCCCTCCATCGCCTCATCCCTCCATCGCCTCATCCCTCCATCGCCTCATCCCTCCGCCTCTCACATCCAAATGAGCTTCAACTGTCAGCGCTGCTCAGATGCTGCCAAGTTTATTTATAAAGCAGGTGAGTCTTAAATCAGTGAGTTTAAATTTAAAAAGACACAAACACAAACAGAAGATCTCACTGAGGTTTGGCTTTTCAGCAAATTACAGAATGAGCAACACAACTGATGAAACCCAGAGGGAAATACCAGATTCTACATATCGGTTCTTCTAAAGAAATCGACAGACATGACTGAAATCAGCTTTTTCAGATATCGTTTCCAATGTTTTGTCCGAAAAACCATCGAGTCCCAACAAATCGTTGGCTCCGCTCCAGTTTCCACCGTCGATTACCGTAAAATACATATATTTATTCACATATCTAGTTATTCTCATAGTCTTGAGTGAGATGCTGATACAAACCAGCTGGAGGTATTGAATCTTTTTCATGTATTTACAGAGATTGTTTCTGATATATTTTTATTTGAGGTTATAAATTACCTCAGAAAACAAACAATTGTTCCTGTGGTTGTTTCTTATAAATGTCCTTCACATATAAACGTGTTTTTTTAAATATGTTTTTCTTTTCCTGGATCCTGAACATTTCCTTTTCTCTCCTGCTGCTCGGTTACAATTTCTTCTTTCACTCGCTCTAACCACAGAGAGGTTATCAAACCATTTTCTCTTTATTATCATTTTTATATTCTTTCTACCATTTGGGAATTTCTCCTGGTGGTTAAATTGTTATTTTTTTTACCTCATTAAACTATTTTCACATTAAGCCTTTTTTGAATTTCTCCCATTTGGAGATAAATGTTACAGATCACACACGCCGCTAATCACGTTTATTTAGCAGATTTAATGTTCTCTTATTTTCCTTGTTAGATGATACGTTTTCTCATAATTATATTTCTCTCTCTCTCTCTCTCTCTCTCTCTCTCTCTCTCTCTCTCTCTCTCTCTCTCTCGGTCGTTACCGCTCCTCGCTCGACCAGGTGACCCCCGGGGGACCGAGCTACTTTAAATTGATTCTCTCTCTTTTTCTACGTTGCCGCATTAAATTGAAACCAATCCCCAGATGCTTAGAAGCTCAAGCTGCAACCTGACTTCCTGCCTCCCTCCATTTGTACCGAGAGAGAGAGAGAGACGGGGGGGGGGGGAGAGGAGGACCGGCAGTGAATTGAGGTGTGTGTGTGTGTGTGAGGGGGGGGGGGTGTTTGACGGCAGCTCTCACACAATGAAGCGACAGGGTTCGTTTCGTCTTCGGAGGATTTGGTAAATCCGGAACTGTGTCGAGCAGCTTTAGACAGAAAGGAGAGACCCGCCGGAGCAGAACCGCTGAGCATGACAACCAGCTTTATTTTATGTCATTGTATTCAAATTTACTACATCCCCAACACTTATCACCCCCCCGCCACGCCACCCTCCCCGGCACACACACAGGCTCACTTTGAAGACGGATCACCGTGGAGAAGCAACACATTTTTCCTCCTTTTCCCAAAGTCAGATTGACACAAATTGAAGCAAAAGGAACTTTTCTCTGCGGCACAAAGACGAGTGAACGGTGGAGAACCGACGCCTGGAAGAGGAAGAGCAGACGAGTGAGGCCGGGAACCAGTCGAGTGACGGAGACCAGACCAGATGATCGGGTCGTTTCTGGTCAAATAAAAACGTCAACGTGATTTCAACATCTTCACCTCTTCTGCAGCAGCGAGTGAAAACCTCGATTCTCACAGATCCAAACATTTTGAGATGATACTTTCCAGGTTTGGTTTGAACACATTGAAGATGTGGGAGGAGTTTTTAACTTACGATTCCCCAAATATCTGTTTCCACCTTCGTTAACGATCTGTTAAATACCAGAGAAGAACATTAAGCTTTTCTGTCACACACTCATGACAAAAAGAAAGCACCCAAACACTTTTCTTAACATCTACACAGATACACAGAAAACTAACATTTTGAATATCTGCACCTTGGAAAGAGCAAAAATCTACATTTTGAGTCACTAAAACGTAAATTCTTGAAAGATTATTTCACATCCAGGGTCTGAAGGTGTGTGTGTGTGTGTGTGTGTGTGTGTGTGTGGGGGGGGGGTGATGACGATGACCTTGCAGGAATGCTTTTAGCTGCCATTTACTCAGGAGACGTTTCTCACTCTCTCCTGCAGGACGACATTTTTATCTCTGCCCGAAACAAGAGAATCATCAACGGCACCTCTCGGTAGAAGTGAACTTCCTGTCGGTGAGCGGAGAGAAAACCTGTAATCTGAAGAGAAAGGAACAAACTGACTTATGATTATAGTGTTTGAGCAGCGGGTGGGGGTTCCCTGCTGAGCTTCACCTGCTACTCGTGGTTCAGTCCAGGTGAAGGAACTGAGAGTAAAGAAAAACATGTGATTTTAAATTTAAATTCTGTGCTGAACTTTGCTAACACTTAAATAATCAAATTTAATTGAGCTGTTAATTAAACCCCAAACTGCACTGATCATATTTAGTAAATGTTACTTTAACTTCTGTTTCTCTGGCCTCAGTGAAACCAGACTTTACAAACAGGAGTTTTAATGCAGCGGTGAAGCTTCACCTGGAGGATCTGAATTCCTCCTGCTCCTCCTGCTCCTCTGCTCCTTGTCACCAGCAGCGAGTCGTCCGCTCGGCCTCCTGGAGCCGGAGCACAGGACCAGGAGTCTCCAGGGCTCTGAGTTCCAGGTAGCTGGAGTCCTAATGATCCCCGCAGGGAGCCGGGAGAGGAACCGGCGCCGGGGGTCGATCCGGCTCGCTGTGGACGCCGCTGCAGGAAGAGACAGAGGGGAGTGTTCACGGCCCAGAGGTCGGTGGTTCGATCCCGGACTGGGACAGAGAGAGGCACCGTGCAAGTTCAACTGTTTGACAAAGAAATGCTGTTCATAAACTACACACACACACACACAGCTGCATTGTTTCTGTGTGATTCCTCAGTGAGTCCTTCCAGATTCATGTTTTCTTTTTTAATTTGTTATAAGACAGTGACAGTGAGTGTAGGGAAATGAGGGAATCGAACCTGTGACACGTGTCTGTACCTGTTGAGCTCCACCTCCACCGGAGAGTCACTGTTCGAGTCCAACTGACGCCACGATAATCCTCCGCTACCGAGAGGCGACTGAATCATGATGAAGCTTCTCTAAGCCGTCCTGTCATGGGGGGGCACTCCTTTATCTACTGCAGTGCAACAGTGTGTATGTGTGTGTGTGTGTGTGTGTGTGTGTGTGTGTGTGTCTCTCGACGTAAAGCCTCCTCTCCTTGATGGTGTAAAGATATACTCCTATAATCCCCAGCAGCTTGTTTTCAAGAGTTCAGCAAATAGGACACACACACAAACACACACACACACACACACACACACACACACACACACACACACACACAAACACACACACACACACAAACACACACACACACACACACACACACACACACACACACAAACACACACACAAACACACACACACACACAAACACACACACAAACACACACACAATTATGCAAATGTCCCCATGCCATAGACTGAGAATAAAGATGGACGACACGTCTCCACTCGGAGACAAACGCTGACATCTTAGCCTGAAGAGGTCATTCTTGAGCTGGAGCGAAGGGGGTGGAGCCTCAGTGTCGAGGTTGCACCCATACACATGCTAGACCAATCAGGAGTCGGTCTCAGGTGTCAATCATCAAGTCTCAGTCTGTTTGTATATCATCAAAAAAAAAGTTCAAACAATAAATGTATATTGAATAAAACAGAAAATATAGGAGTCAATCAATCAGACTTTATTCATATTAACCAATGTAACACAAAGTGATTTTCAGAATAAAAGCATTAAAAACAATGTATATGTATGTGTGTATATTCAGGTCTCAGGTCAGAATCCACCTCTGTTCCTGAGCGTCGCAGCTTCGAGTCAAAGATTAATTTAAACTCAGAATGAGCGTAAACGATTAAAGACTGGTATCAGCCTCAGCGAGGAGCCGCTGCTCTCGGCCAATAGGAAGCGGCGCCGGCCGGGCAGCGTGAGGGACGGCTCGGTGTCGGAGGCGATACCGGTAATGGAGTCGGCTGGGAGGACGGACGGACGGGATAATGGCTCGATGGAGATTACAAAGAGGACGGGAGTCAGAGGACGACCCCGGCTCGCTGCACAAAGGGAGAGAGTAATTACAGGAGCTCGGGGGGGAAGAAGGTTTGGATCCAGCAGGTGAAGCTCGGTCCGAACCCGGCGTCGAGTCAATCTTTATTATCTGAGAAGGGCGACGTGTTGTAGAGCCGCTGGTCAATTAAGATCCAACATCTCCTGGACTCTCTGTTTGAAAGAGTAGATCCATAGGAGACTATTTTATAATGATGATAAAAACCAATTAACTAATTAAATCCAAACTTATTAGAAACATGGAAACACATTGATGATGTGATCAGAAATGAGAGGAACCATCTTTGAGAAACACAACTTCACCAGTTCAACAGATTCCTGATTTATTCATAAAGATCAAAATCACAAACGTGAGAAACACTGGGAATTTTATAATGATGTTAAAAATGTGTCTTCACTTTCTCGCACTGTTCAGAAACCAATTAACTAATTAAATCCAAACTTATTAGAAACATGGAAACACATCGATGAGTGTGATCAGAAATTACAGGAACCATCTTTACAACTTCACCAGTTCATAGATTTTAATGCTCAACAGATTCCTCATGTATTCAAAAAGATCACAAATTCTTGACAAATTCATAAATATGGTGAAAACTTTCCATAAGGTGGGCTCAGTTGTTTTTGTGTTATCCTGCCGACAAACACACAAACAACAATGAGAACGTCTGTGGAGGTTAAAGATGAAAACCATGAGAAGTTAATGAAGATCAGAAATCAGAAACGTGAGAAACGCCGGGAAACATGCGGAGAAAGAGTAGATCCAAGTGGGATTATTTTATAACGATGATAAAAAACAATTAACTAATTAGAACCAAACTTATTAGAAACATGGAAACACAACGATGAGTGTGATCAGAAATGACAGGAACCATCTTTACAACTTCACCAGTTCATAGATTTTAACGCTCGACAGATTCCTGATTTATACATAAAGATCAATATTAAATAAATTTGGTGTAAAGTTTCCATGAAGTGGGTTCAGTTGTGTTTGTGTGTTATCCTGCCGACAAACACACAAACAACAATGAGAACGTCTGTGAATCAGAATCAGAATCAGAATTCTTTTTATTTGCCAGGTATGTTTGCACATGCAGGAAATTGCCTTGGTGTCATAGGTGCACTACTTTTGTACATAAAACAACAATATAAAAAACAACAATATATAAGAAATAGAATAAAATCAAATAGAATAAAATAAATTAAAATAAAATAAAATAAAATAAAATAAAATAAAATAAAATAAAATAAAATAAAATAAAATAAAATAAAATAAAATAAAATAAAATAAAATAAAATAAAATAAAATAAAATAAAATAAAATAAAATAAAATAAAATAAAATAAAATAAAATAAAATAAAATAAAATAAAATATATACATATATACAGTAACAGAGTAACAGAGTTATGGGCACGCGCTGTGCGAAGGTGCAGAGATTGGTGATAGTGCCAGTAATATATAAAGCTGAAAACCTTGAGAAGCTTTTCCAGCTGTGGTTAAACCTGGAGGATGAAATATGTCACTTCCTGTAATATGAATGTATTTCTGCGAGTACAGGGCCGGGTCTATTTCCTGGAAGCAGAAGTCACCAGAGCCGACCTGCAGACACACACTGGTGTTCACATGTTCTCTTTTCCTTTCACCAGTCGTGGTTCTGTCTGTGATTTGAGTCCATTTCAGAGGATCTCTGTGTGCGGGGGTGTAGTGTGAACCTGAGGCTTTTATTGTGCGATTTTTTGTGCATCGACAATAAAGACGAAACTTGACCTTGCAGCTCCAAAGAGAGAGAGAGTGAGTTCTCTCGCTCGCCCCTGTAGCATCTGTGTGCGGCTGCTTTTCAAACCTCAGCAGGGATTATTAATATTAGAAGCTGTATTGCTGAAAGGTCTCTATCACATCATATTTCATAAAGACACAATAGCAGAGTGTGTGTATTGTGTTACCTGGGCCTTGGTGGACATTGTGTGGATGAACACTGGTCAGACTGGGACTCTCCTCCTCTGTTCATCTGTTGTTCATCTCATCTTTCTTTTCTCCGTCCTCCTTCATCGAGGCTGTTTCTCATTCTCTCTCTCTTCTGCTTTGTCCCTGTCCTCCCGCTGGCGTCCACCAGGCTGCGCTCTCCTGTCGCTCGGCTTCCCCATCAGACCTCCTGTCGCTTGTCATCACACTTTTAAAGTTTCCTCTCTTTCATTTGCGTGCTCGACGTGATGTTGTTTTCATATCGCTCCTTCACAAATTACTCATTTTCTTTCTCTCCGTTCGCCGTCACATTTCATCACCGAGGATCTTTTCTTTTTAAACCGCTGCACAGATCAAGTCAGAGAGGATCGGTGGATTTTTTTTTTTTTCTTCCTCTTCACCAGTAAACGTGAAAACATCTGGATGATGGTGATGATGTGTTCGGGGGGGAAACGTTCCCTCGACAGTGCAGCTACAGGAGCTGATCACAGAGGAAACAGCAGCTCCTGTCACTTCCTGTCTGTGGGACGTTCAGCTGCTGCTTCACGTTATTCAACATCAACGATATTCATATTAAAGCTTTTGTCTTCATGGGACACGTCCACGGCGTGCAGGAGCTGCAGTGAGGCTTTCATACTCCAGGGGGCAGTGTGCAGAAAAATCCTTTGAGTCCACAGCGAATTTTACTGCATCAACACAGACTTCAAATGTCTCATGTTCACAAACAGGTGAAAACCAGACTCACATAGAAGTTCATAAATAACTCAGATAACTTCAGCTTTACTTTGTGGGAAGTTTTACAACATGTTTTCTTTTTCGTGATCACGCTAATAACTAAATTAATTCATCAGCACAATCCCTTAAAACCCAACCTGCAAAACAAGCAGTGTACTTTTAATACTTTATAAATATCAGCTGTATTTACCTCATTGTTTTGAATACAGGCCTTCTACCTTCTGCTTGTATTTTAAAGGAGAACTGATGTTTTTTCTCACAGAAGCTTTTGTCAGCGAAACAATCTGCTGTAAATGAAAAGTACAAAACTTTACTCATCAGTGAAGAAGAATCAGTTTCTACGAGATGAAGAGAAACAGAAGCTTCACTGTGACAGACGCTCGGAGGTTCAGACTCAGAATCTGCTTCAGACTCCAGCTTCTGTTTGTCTGTTCTGCTGCTGATCACGCCTGTTCAGTGTGTGTGTCTGTGTGTCTGTGTGTGTGTGTGTGTGTATCTGTGTGTGTGTGTGTGTGTGGAGGCAGACATGTGAAAATAAAAGGTTTCAGCCCGAGCTGCACGAGAAGAAAAGACACGTGAGGCGTCTGGTGAGAGAAAGAAAGGAGCTGATGCGTGAGAGAAGAATAAAGGATGAAGACGAGGCTGGAAACAGAGAAGAAGAGTGTGAGGACCGGATCTCATTTAGGACAAATTAAACAAAGTCCTCCAGGCAGTTTGTCTCTGTGAAGACACTCGTCCGTCTGTCTTCAGCCTGTTTCCTCAGAGTCCGTCGTGTCCGAGCTGAACATCGTTGACATCCTTCTAAAAATGCTAAATATACATTCATATTTATAAATATATATTTCAGCACCAGCTTTTGCTTGAGTTCTTTATTTCCCAGCGTGGAGTCGAGTCTGTTCTCGTTCTCATGTTGAGTTTTGTGGAAGCAGCACAGCAGGGGGGTGCAGGGATATTTTAGGGATGTGAAGGATGTTAGAGCGCCCCTAGAGGACGGGACATGTCTGTGCAGAGGCCTTCAGAGACAACTCGTCCTCATGAGGACAAACCAAATTACATCGTCTGCTGGAGTTTCTCCTTCTAAGATTTTCAGTGTTTCCATTTGTCTATCTTTCGGTTTATTTATTTTGAGTAAACGTAAGGAGACATATTCTGTTAATATTCAGGTTGATAATTAATAATAAACCTTCAAGTAAACTCGGTTTGTCTATTCATCAAGATCTTTGTGTTCCTGGACGTTTCTGGAGCAACAGGTCAGGAAACTGAGCATAAAAGATAAATAAAGATGAATTGAAACACATTGAATTGCTTCTCTCCTTGAAGGTCGGGGGGGTCACGTTGTCTCCACTGTAACATGGTTTTACATCACAGGACTGAAATGATAACAAACAAATCTTACATCTTCTATTCACTGTTAAACAAAATAAAGGAAACAGAATTAATTCAGTTCAGAGACAGATGTATTATAAAGTTTTTACAAGAAGCTGAAAGTTTTGATTGTGAAAAACAAAACGTGTTGATTGTGTGTGAGAGGAAACAAACTGCACTTTGTTTTCTATCCTTTGTGTTGAATGTGTTTTATATGAAGACACATCGACTGTGATATTGACTTTTATAAAACTCTCTTTGTGAATATGAACCATAACAAAGACAGAGTCTGTTCACGAGTGAAATATTTATATAGAAACGTCAACAAATCCCCGTAGAAGAATTTTAATGAATCTTAAATAAAAGAATCTTTCACAAAAGACATGTTTCTCAAAAGTAACATAAATGATTCCTATAGGTGCGACTACCAAACATAAAACAAATAGATCTAATTGAGTTTTGATATTTGACTGTTTAGCTAAAAACGATCAAATCTCTGAAGTCTCTTATCAGCTGATGAATGTTTTCTATCAGGAGACAGAACTAAAATCCTGTGTAAAATGTGGTTTCATCAGAAAGTTCACGATCTGGTCCCTGATCTGGATTCCTCTCCTCATCAGCTGATCCCAGGTCAGCTGATGTCTCAGCGTCCTCAGGTCCTGCAGAGGAGACGTCCATCCGTCCGTCCTTCTGTCCGTCCGTCCCGGTCTCAGATTTACGACCCTCGCAGTGAAAACTCCTGCGAGCTGAGAGAATTGCGGTATCCATTCCCGCGACAGCTTTACAGCGGCTAACTTCACTTAGCACTAAATCCTGCTGCTCCTCCTCCTGAGTGAGGACCTCGTTTCTCCGACCAGAAGCACCGAGACAGAAGCCCGGTCGGATTTAGTGTTTAATTTGGTTAATATCGTGGACTCGCTCGGGCAAATTTACTGCAGCCCTCAGTTTGAATTAGACTGCAGGGACCAGTTAGAGAGAGAGGCTGCGTCCGTGTGAATGAAGCGTGGACGCTAATGCCAAAGCACAAGTGCCAGTCAATACTGCTGTGTTTGCTTTTCTGAACGGCTCCTTGTTTACTGTGTGTGTGTGTGTGTGTGTGAGAGAGAAATATAAAAGAAAGTGTAGAACCATATTTGAATCATCCCACCCGCTGCACTGTGTTGATTTACAAAAGCAAACGAGCATGAGCGGCTCCTCTGGAAGCTGAATGGATCCGGCAGCGTTCGAGTGCTCGAGTCAATAAAGTTTCTTTCACTCGACGATTCAAAGCTTTGCAGTGAAACACATTCCTGCTCTGGAATCCACGGCTTCAGGTCAGCGGTTGTGGTTTCCTGGTCAGGTGAAGCTCAGAGCTTCCTCCTCCGACTCCACTGGACAGGAGAGGAAACACGGGTCGATGGTTTCTGTATCTGTACTCAACACACACTCATAGGAATCATCAGTTCTTCTCTTCATTATCTTTAATCAGACCTGAGTTCATCTTCTGTTTGTTTCTCTGTTTCATCAGAATCTGAATAAATCATAACTCTCTTTCTTTATCTTATTAAATAGTTGATGAGCAGATGATAATCATCATGTAGCTGCAGAGGACTCGGTGTAATTCACACAGAGAGAAGAAGCTGTGAGTTCAGGTCCTCTGCACCTCCTCCTGACGTCTCTGTCTCTCTGTCTCTCTCTCTCTCTGTCTCTCTCTCTCTCTGTCTCTCTCTCTCTCTGTCTCTCTCTCTCTCTCTCTGTTTCTCTGTCTCTCTGTCTCTCTGTTTCTCTGTTTCTCTGTCTCTCTGTTTCTCTGTCTCTCTGTTTCTCTGTCTCTCTGTTTCTCTGTCTCTCTGTTTCTCTGTCTCTCTGTTTCTCTGTCTCTCTGTTTCTCTGTTTCTCTGTTTCTCTGTCTCTCTGTCTCTCTGTCTCTCTGTTTCTCTGTTTCTCTGTTTCTCTGTTTCTCTGTCTCTCTGTCTCTCTGTCTCCTCGTCTCTCTCTCTTTCTCTGTCTCTCTGTTTCTCTCTGTCTCTCTCTCTCTCTGTCTCTCTGTCTCTCTGTCTCTCTCTCTCTCTGTGTCTCTGTTTCTCTCTCTCTCTCTCTCTCTCTCTCTCTCTCTGTTTCTCGGTCTCTGGCAGCAGAAGATCATGTCCTCATTTTTAATCCGGCCCACAAACCTTGGCTCCGTTCACTCTGGTGTTTTTCCAGCGACTGAAACAAATGAGCTCCAGAGATAAAGAGTTTGACATTTTTCAGAACCAGAGCTGATGAATATACAAACGGGAGCTGGAGCAGAACCAGAACCTCCAGCTTCTGCTCCAGAAGGAAACAGTTGATGATCCAGTAAATAATAAATAATCCATCTGATGATTCTGATTAGAACCAGTTGACTCGGGTACGAACTTTCCAACATGAAGCCACAGATCCACGTTGCTGATATATGCAATTTATATTTTATGTTTTGAATTTGGAAATAAAAACCCTTTCTTTGATCGAGACACATCTGTTGAGCCTAGCTTCATTTACTTAATAAAGGTAAATGTATAAGTTCTCTTAACTGGGACAGATTGTTGTTTTCATTTCTAATTTTCATGTTTTATCAGAACTCAAAACTAAATGTTTTAGCTGAAATATTGTAAATGTTCCGTGGCCTTCTTGAGATGTGATATTGATTATCATGTGATATTTCTTTTAATTTCAGAAACTCAACTAAACAGACAGTTACACTCATCTCCCTCTGGTTTGAAATGAATAGAAACTGTGTCACAAACACCTGAAATCTTCAGGAGAAATAAATCCCTGATGAATCACCGCTCTGATTAAAGGCCGACATCATCAATCACCCACGAACCCTCGGAGCCCAGAGACTGAAACCAATAAGCTGTCCACGGATTCCTCTTCGATACTGAATCGCTTTATTGCAAATGTCCGTCGTGCTTCCACCGAGACGTTTTCTGCTCTTGAGAGAAGTGAAGACGAGTTTCTCTCCGAGCGGCTGCAGCTTCATCAGGTTTCCTCCTGAGTGGAGTCACATGTTCCTTCATCACACACAGGATTATTATTATTATTTCCATCTCATATCTCAGGAATCTATTCCCACACGGGAAGCTTCACTCTTCAGAAGAGAATCTGAGTTGATCTCAAGTTCTCCCGTTGGAGGAAAGACTCACGTTTGTTTAGACACTCGAGAATTAAGACTAATTGATCTGCATACGTTCATTACATTATGCTAAATATCCATAAGTATGTAGACACGTGAGCCAGATGTGATCAATTAACATGTTCTCACATCTTCTCCTCTTGTGGATTCAGGCCACATCCACGATATTATAAACATATATAACTACATAAATAAATAAATAAACTGCTCCTGTTAAAACACAAACTGATGTAAACACTCATCGTCACAACCTGCAGCTCAAAGTTTCCAAGTTGATATCAAAGACTCTGCTTCTGAAACTTTTTATATTTTTAACTTTATATATATTTTGGGCTTGTGGGGTCATCAATAATTTTCGTTGGCGAGTCCCGTCCCCCCCCCCCCACAGTAATATCCAGTATAATGAGTCTTTGCCAAGCAAACACAGCCGCAACAATATTGAGAAGCTTCTTTTCTTTTCTGTCCACAGACATTATTTCCCAGAGGAGAATGGAAATTAAAAAAAGAAATTCATCCATTTCATCCATCAGCACGAACCCACATCAGAGCCACACATGCCTCCACCCCCCCCCCCCCCTCCCCCGCCCCCCCCCCGCTCTCATAACACTCCATTAAGTTCTCTCAATCAGCCTCGGAGCCGTGACACACTTCATCCTCAGCGGGATGAAGAACGCAGTGACATCACATCTCTCTGCTGGCGATGAATCACATGCTCCTCGGGCGCCACGTCGGGGGGGCTCGTGTTGTCGTCGCTAGAAGCCGCTTCCAACACGTCGCTAATTAAGCGGCAAAGTGACCTCCGGCCTCCGGGCGGCGACCTCGAAGACACACGAAGAAGAAGAAGAAACGCAGATCTCACGATTCCGAGAGGGAAAATGTTTCTCACAGTTTGACTCGTTAGTTATGAAATTCTGCTTCGTTTTTAAATGGAAAAACAAACTGATCGTGATTTTTGTCGCTTCAGTGGAATAATGTGAGAGATGCTCGTGTTTGTGTTGCTTCAGTTAATCAGTTTTATATCAAATCTTCTGATGAACAATATATTCATACTGTCATTCAAATCAATATCAAATCAATGTAGTCGATTACGATTTAAAGAAATAACCTGTGAAAGGTTTATCTTTTGTTTTCTTCACTGGTTCAGATCATCATTACTGTCCAGTGTGAATATAATAGACAATGATTTTTATTAATTTTAATCAGACATATCTATTACTTTTGAGTGTTATTTTATTTAATTTTAATACTGTATGTATTTTCTATTGTGTGTCCTGTCTGGAAAACATTTGTACATATGTACTGTATATATATGCTTGCACCTTCTTCTGGATGGAAACGTCCAAAAGCAATATTTATCTTTAATATACCTGAAATTAAAATAACTACATAATCATAATAGGTTTAATAACAGTAAAAATCTAAAAGATGCTTGCAATGTTTATATCTCCACTAACCATTAAAACCATTTAAATTGAATTAAACCAGAGCAAACTTAATTCCATCAATGTAATGTATGAAAATGATCAATTATCTCATTAGAAAATGTTGATGAAACATATTTTTATTCTCGCTTGAGGTTTTTCTTCAGTGTGAAAAAGAGCTGAAAAGACTTAATGTGACAGATTGATATTAACATACAAGTAATTATGTGTTTATGTGTTCACTGTTTCTCCCTCATCATCATCATGTTGTTTATGTTGTTGATTTAACTGAGATTTCATGTTTGTGTTAATTGAGCAGAATTATGTCTCTGGAGAGATTTAATCTTTGATGCTGAAGTTTTCTGACGAAATTCTTCTGAATAAACAAATGTTTACAATCTCACACTTTTACATTGTACATTAACATGTTTATATAAAATAACATAAAGACAAATACAAGACAATGAACTGTTTCCTTTTTCTTTGAGGTCACACGCCAGCCAATCACAGACGAGTATCTTCTGTGTCCCTTGAGTAAAATTAAATTAATGATGTGTTCATCTCAACACATATCTCTGTCATGTGTGCACACATTACATAAATGTTCCCACAGTTTGCTCATATAGCTGTCACATGGAATAAACACACACACACACACACACACACACACACACACACACACACACACACACACCTCCGCTCCATTGGAAACACACACTCACACTCAGCCGTGAGAACAGGATGTGGTGTGAGTCTCAGATAAACACGTGTGTAACGTTCAGAGACGCTGCGGCAAAGAGGAAACTTCTTCTCACGTTAATAATGAACAAAAAATATACATAAAGGTCATGTTTATTATTTTCACGAGTCTAAAATTAAAACTCTCCACATGTTGCTGAACTGCAGCTCAGACACTTGAACATAGAAAAACTCTTTATTTTACTCAAACTCTGTGATTTGAATCCACTGAAAATAAGAAATCATTGTTACTTTTGGCTTTGGGGACATTTAAGGTTTGTTGGGGTCGGCGAGTACTTTATGATTTAATAACACCTGACAACACGTCACATGACCATTCGTGTACACGGGTCATGTGGTGTAAACAGGAAGTAGATTGTCTCCTCTGCAGTTGGTTGCTTGGTTACAGAAAACACTTCAAACAAGAGCCTGAAGTTTTTTGGGGTCAATTTCATGTTTTCTGTCCTCGAGCAACATTTCTTCCATCTGTTGATAAAGAGAAACGCTTTTCTCCATCTACTTTAGTTTTCATTCCTTTCTCCATCGTCCTCTCTTCCTCTCCTTCCCCATTTATCATCATCCTCCTCCTCCTCTCCTCCCTCTGTCTTCCACAGCTCCTCTTCTCCACCTCAACCTCTTCTCCTCTAATCTGTCCACAATCCATCATTTATTTACAGCCCGGACAGTCTCTCTCCATCTTGATAGAGTGATAAAATATCTGTGTGGTCATCTGGATTCATTGAAGACTCCCTGGCAGAGTCCAGCGTCCCTTCGGTTTCCTCCTGATGAGAATAGAAATGTCCTGGAAGCCTCTGATGGATCCGACTCTGCCGGACTTGGCCGAGTCTCAAGCAGCCGTGTGAGATCGATGGAGTCGCTCTGTCGCTCTGATCCAACGCTCCCAGAGGTCGAACCCGAACCCTGGAAGCTGGAACGTGTGAATCGATCTGACCGGCTGCTGGCGGGAGTCTAACGGCTCCGTCCTGCAGGATCTCTGAATCCACGCTTCAGCCTCTGCTCGGTCACATGATCCAGAGGAAATCCTCCAAGTCTCCTCGGAGTTTCCCAGGAAAGAGTCTGATAAACACTTTGTCATCTTTAAATCACTCACTTGCAGGAGCTGAAGGCCTCACAGATATCACTGAGCCTGGTGATCCTGATCTGAATGTGAGACCTGCAGCAGCTGCTCGGCCCTGAGAACCACGACGCCTCACACGTGTGTTCAGACCAAAGAACTTCACATCCTGGAGACTGAACACTGTTTGTCTGTGAAGCTCAATAGAGGACTTTGCATTTTCTAACCTAAGAAAGTCTGTGTTTTTACATCCATAAACCAACAGGTAGGTTTTTAATTCATGTAACAAGAGCAACATGATGTAAAGTGAAATCAGCTGGAAAACCACAACAACACAACAGATGAGTTCAAAGTCTCTGAGGAGCAGAGGAACTTCTGACCAGTGAGAAAGAGAGGACGGATAATTAGTCCTAATCATAAGATCAGATTTAAATAAAAACGATTTGTATAAACTCAGAAAAGCTTCTGATTCTGACATGAAGAACTCAAAGTGATTTAGCTGAAGATGTTTCCTTTAAATTAAAAGATTCAAGTTAAACACAAAGTGGAAAAGAGCTAAAATCGACTGGACTCAAACCGTAAAAAGAAGTTGTTGTATTTTGTTGTATCAGCAGTGGATATAAATGAGAACATAAAACTATGTGGTTCAGACTTTACAAAGCTTGTGTGTATATGAGCTGAGAACTAAGAGGTTCTGCTAATTTGCATTTGTTAATCTTAATATTTTCTCTTTAATCAGGAAACAGTGAAGCTCTGGTTTCCAGGCGTCGTGGCCTTCAGGCGCTTCAGTGATGAAGAAACAGAAGTGTAATGATTAATGTGGAGTTTTAATAACGTGACCTTAAACTCACAGCCGCCTCCCATCTGACCTTGTGTTTATGAAACATATTAAAGCCTCGCGTGACGTCTCATTTCTCACCAAAGATTTTCTACTCAACACAAAACAATTATTAGCAGAAGCAACTTTAACGAGCTTGTTGATCGCAGCAGTTTTGTTACACGAGCGACTTCCAGGGAAATACAGAGAAAGTCCTGAGTCAGCCTCCCACAAAAACTACATTTCTTTAAAAATGCATGAATTATGATTATAAAAGCAGGGTAATTTTCATATTGCTCTCTGTGGTGAGGAGATAGGCTCTGGTTCTGCCGGCGCCATGCGGCTGATAACGCAGTCGGGAGATAAGCGCTCGCGGAGATACGCCGGCTAAACGCAGCTCAGCCCTCCGCTGCTCCGCTCCCGGGAATAATGTGTGTTTTTAATGTAAATATGCATTATGTAAACTCACAGGGGTTACCGCTCCGGTTCATTAATCTTTCCATTAGCTCGACGGTTATTAATTTTCATTTACAGGTGCACAAAGAGGGACTTCTGTGTAGAACTGCAGTGTGTTTATCAGCAGGAAGCAGGAGGTGAGATAAGTGCTTCGACTTCACAGAAATAAATACAGTTAAAGATGCTGAGTGGAAACACATTAAAGGACAATACCAGAGATATTAAAAGGTTTGAACGGAGCAAACTTTACTTTGTCACGTTCGACACAGGAAACATTAAAGTGACGTTTCACACGTGGAAATCAGTTCACTGGTCACGTGAAGGAAGTCTGACCCGTGAACTCAGGATATCTCGTCTCCTCCTTTTCAAATCTCTCCGCAGAACAAACTCTTATTTATTATTTATTTCTGTCAGAGCAGATTTGTCTCTTTTGGTTTTGGAAACGTCTCATTTCAGAGGAAACTTGAATCTTATTCAGTAGAAATCTGGAGTAAAACCTCCGAACACATCAGAGCTCGTATGAAAACAGATTCGTTCTTACCCACAATTATCTTTGAGTCTGATGAGCTCGACGCCTTCATGAGCAGGAGAGCGTATGATTATGAATAATAATGATTTCTCTACTGATCTGTTATTCACAGGGTAAATATGTTTTTTATTCTTCCTTTTATTTCATACTGTTCTATTTCTATTCTCCCTTTTACACTGTTATATGAACTGTATCATGTTTTGTGATTTCATATGTTTTGTATTTTATCCTGAGGAGTTTGGGTTTAGTATTAACCTTTGACCCATATCAGCCAATATCGCTTTCAACCAGGTTTCATTTTTACATTTACATATGTTTGTGTAAAATAAAAGAATAGAACAAATGAATAACGTCCTAATTACCTGTTTATGAAACCTACATCCTTGCAATATTTATATTTTCCTTTATGCTATCTTGTAGTATTATTTATATTATGGTCACTTACTTTTTAATTATTTTTTCTGTATCATGGTCACTACTGTTGCAATATTACTTATAATACTTTTGTTTTCATTACAATAACACTTACATCATTCCACTTTCTCCCCAGTACCTGCTTTTGCACAGTGTCTGTTTTGCAGGTTGTTTTTGTTTTCTGTATATTTTTACTCTCATTATGTGTAGTTTAGTAGTGTACATATTTTGATCTTTCTTTTTTATTGTTGCTTCGGCACTGTTATTTAAATTCTGTTTTTCTCTTTTCTGCTGTAACAAGTGAATTTCCTCGTTGTGTGGATAAATAAAGAAATCTAATCTAATCTAATCTAATTTACATCAGTTTTACGTCTCATGTTCCACCACCAACACTTTGTGGATCCACACAAACTGTTTCCTTCAGTAAATGTTAAAATAATGGAAAGAAAAAAGTGAAATCATCCTTTGATCTGGACATAAAATCTGTTTAAATAAAATAATAGTGAGAAAATATGAATATTATAAACAACAGTTAGTGTTTAAAATGAAGATTTAGGTTGAAATCAGTCAAACACAAACAGAGAAGTGTTGACGTTCTGTATAAACAACAAGTGGAAAACTATTATTACTATTATTCTCCAAAGGTCACTGAGTATTTTTTTTATTCAGTAATATTCGGAGCAGAAGAAGAAACGTCTCCGAGCTGCGATTGTAGGTCGACGCCCATCAGACAGGTTGTGATCTTCAAACGCTTCCCCCCCCGCTTGGCACCGACGCCGCACACGATCTGCCAAGACTCTGTCTAGGGGAAGGGGGGGGGGTGAGTGAGGGATGTCAGCGGCCTCCGTCCTCCGCTCGGCGCCCGACTCGGCTCTCGGGTCGGGCGCCAAGAAATGGATCGTTTTCCATAGCAACCGCCTCACGTACCAACACGCTGCAGTGTCGGCGCTGGTTTGAGCTCCGGCTGCAGAGGAGGTGACCCGCAGCCGCTGGGGGCGTTTGTTGACATCATTAGAGACGAGCGGCGAGCGGCGAGCGGGGGGGTCAGTCCTGCCTGTGTGTGGACGATGATTCACCTCAACGAAGAGAAACTGATTCCTCACATTCTGCTCCGACGTGTTTGAATCTGTTCTGATGAAGAAGAAAGATCCTCGTTAGTGCAACAGGTTAATTGTTCTGGAAGACATGTCCCAGCATGCACTGCTCTGGGACCTCTGACCCCTCTGCTGCAGTCGTTTCCTGATTTTTTACTCTTCAGGATAACATGTGGGGGTTTTAAATCAGTTTCCTGTTTGGATCAGTGGTGAAATGTGAAATCCTGACTCATTATATTTTGATATTGTTGTGTTATCAGAGTCTAAAAGCTGATTTCAGTCTGAAGATAAACTTTTAGATACGTGTGAGGGATCAGAAGACTGGAAGTCACAGGGTGTGAAGTATCAAATGATAAATAGTTTATATCTATTATCATG
>NC_083645.1:27787065-27852065 GCF_963576545.1 Limanda limanda | reverse complement strand
TGACGGCAGCTCAGGTGGGAGTTAATTCAGTGTCAAATGAGACGTGGTCTGGGTGGAGGGGCGGGGGGGCGGCGGGGGGGCGGAGGGCGGGGGGGTTACACAGAGTCAGCCACACAGCTGAGACCCTCGGATTCCTCTGCACATAGATCACACTGACAGGTCACACAGTGCACACACACACACACACACACACACACACACACACACACACACACACACACACAATGAGATGAAACATGGAAACGCTGAAGGGAACGAGCGACACACAACAGACCGACACAGACAAACACACAAATGAAAACTAACATCAACTCAATGCTGTTGTGTGTTAAGGAATAAATCTGATATTTTGACAATGAAGAGAAGAGCAAGAGAGAAAAATCTGAATTTTCCAACGATACGTTTGTTATTTAATTAGATTAATGTCATAATACTACAAGAATTAAGTCGTAATTTAATAATTTAATGAGGAAAAGGGATTAAATTTTACTTTGATGAGATAAAAATCCACAATATTTATTACTTATTATCATAATAATATGACTTCTTCTTCTAATTGTCGTGAAATTAGAATTTATTTCTCGTAACTTTAAAACTTCAACATCATGACTTTTCCTTGTAAGATAATTTAAACTTTCAGATTTCTTTTCCTTGAGGAACTGTTTATTATATTATTAAGTATTATTAAAAACCAGAGGATTAGGTTTATGGTTTATGTGATTTCTTATCTTCGTGGTACAAGCTCTGGCAGGATCCGGTTAGAACCGGATTAGGTTCAGGATCAGAGGAGAAGCATTAAATCAACGAGGATCCTCAAACAGATGTGTGTGTCTGAGCATATAGCTAAAAATAAAGAGTTTAATAAAATCCAAGTTCTTTATTGTGATTGAAAGAATAATCATTTTTATTATTTTGATGTGTTTGTGTATTTCCCTCTGTCTCCATTTTAATATTCATAATACATCCAAAAACAGACGATGCAGAACAAAATGATATTTCTTGTTGTTTTTGTAGATTTTCACTTCCTGAAATCGGCTGCAGGACTTTGTTTAGGCTTCCTGGTCGTTTCCAGTTCATCTCCAACGTTTAATAAAGAATCTTAACAGTTTTGCTCAAGCTCCAGATAATGTTTTCATCTTTAATATTCCAAGATTCTGACAGTTTGAGTCTCAGAAGGTCTGAGACGTTGGTTCTTCTCTGAATGTCTAAAGGAGACAAAGCGAAGGAGGAAGTTGTTCTGAGTAAAATGGATAAATATCTTGAGATCTGTTCAAAAGCAAAGCTGAGAAATGTGTGATTTTAGAAAGGTTGTGTAACTTCTATTCAAACTGTTATAAAGTAAGTAAATATCAGTGAATTGTCTGCAATGGAAGCCGAAGTTCGAACTTTCTGTTCTCCCTCTGAACGCTGTGTTCTTGAACCTGTGACCTGACGTCCTGCAGCGTGCCCCCCCCCGTCTGACCTCTGGTCCGACAGAGATCAGGTGGAAAACGTGTTGAATCGTTAAAACAACTTTTATGACCGATAAGGAGAGAACGTTTTCCTGCTGTTATGGAATCTAATCTTTAAATCCATCAACTCTCCACCAGGAGAATCATCTTCCTGGTGTTGAACTGATCTCATGGATTCGTCTCCATGAACCAAAACGCTTCTGAAGAACAATGAGAACGACAGTGAGGAGACATGGAGACGTTTGCTTTTCTATGGAGATTTGACAGGAGATTTATTTGTTTATTTCAACATTGTTGATTTTCCCGACAGGAAGTGACGGACAGCTAAAGACGTTCGATGCTCCGATCAACACGGACTCTCCTGATTGGTTCGTCGCTGTGAAACATGAACACATTTACAAACCTTCTTCTTTTTTGATTTTGAAAAAGCTGTAAAACCAGAACTCGTGAGTTTCTGTTGACGATATCGTAAAGAAATAAAAACAAATGGATTTACACAGCAAGGGGAAATCCTTGTGTAGGAGCCGCGGCAGCTCTGGACTGCAGCGGCTCTTCATCATGTTCTTTCATCTCGTCTTCACTTCTCCCTTCTGCTCTCTTCTCCTCTACACACACAGAGCGGCTGCTTCCTACCTGAGGCCGGCCGGAGGAGAGTGAACTACAGAGAGACGTATGGAAGGAGAAGCCGCGGCGCAGACAGGACTGATGGAGCAGTCATGCAGTAAATGATGTTGGTTTAAGGCATCATGCCGCGGCAGATTGCCACCTCCTCCGGCCTACACACTCTGGCACTTAACACACAGCTGCCTCTTAATGATAATGCTCTTTAAATGGCTTTATTGATTTTAATGTAGCCTACCACACGTATATTTTATGAAAGTCAATACGGTAAGAGGGCCACCTCCCTAATGTAAATAGCCGGTTGGAAGTCTATTAGAATGGTTATCGATGGAGGAGTGGTAATTACCTGCCTCTGCGCCGCGCTCGCTCTTTATCCGGCCGTGTCTCAGCCCGACACTTAGAGTCACAATAGAGCTGGACGTCGGGGGGGAAGCCGGTGAATATGCAACGCAAATCAATGTCTTCAGAGTCCGTGTGCTGCGGATCGATCCGGCGCCGGGAGTCGGGACGTCGTTAGTCTGCAGCTTCCAGCGGCGTGACGGCTTCTGTGAGGGACGCCACCGCGGCTCGCACGCCGTTCATTTTACTATCAGCTTTATTACTGCTACTACTACTCCAAGTACTACTACCACTACTACTACTACTACTACTGCAACATGCGGCTATTACCTCTACTGCAGATACTAGTCATAAGCTGTGTCCCAAAGTAAAATGAACTACGTGATGGCTTCTGTGAGGGACGCCACCGTGGCTCGCACGCCGTTCATAGTTACTATCAGCTTTATTACTGCTACTACTACTCCAAGTACTACTGCTCCAAGTACTACTACTACTACTACTACTGCAACTGCAACTGCAGCTATTACCTCTACTGCAGATACTAGTCATAAGCTGTGTCCCAAAGTAAAATGAACTACGTGACGGCTTCTGTGAGGGACGCCACCACGGCTCACACGCCGTTCATCTTACTATCAGCTTTATTACTGCTACTACTCCAAGTACTCCTGCAACTACTACTACTACTACTAATGCAACTCCAACTATTACTTCTACTGAAGATACTACTACTACTGAAGATACTAGACATACGCTGTGTCCCAAAGTAAAATGAACGCCGCGAATGCTCACACGCCGTTCATCTTACTATCAGCGTTATTACTGCAACTACTACCTCAAGTTTTATTACTACTACTACTACTGCAACTGCAACTATTACTTCTACTGAAGATACTACTTCTACTACTACTGAAGATACTACTGAAATCCTCCGTAGATCAGATCCTCTCGTTTTGGATCGTCGGCATCTTCCACTTTTGTCGAACACTTTTTACGCCGTTTATAATAAAATTGAAACACTTGAACAAACATCAGTGTGATAAGAACGACCTGAAATGATCATCCTGGAGAAACATCTCTTTGATTTCTACTCCGGCCGGCCACCAGGGGGCGATCAGGACTTTGGCTTCACTTATTGTGGAGCCTTCATCCACAGACATCACCTGTCGTTCATCTTATTTACGGTCCACCTGCCTCATGAAGGAATCGGCCTTTGTGTGCCACCATCACCTCTTTGTTAAACAGTTTATCCGAATCTGAAGTGCAATGAATCCTGGGACATGTAGTCCTGGGAAAGGATCCACCCGATGGAGCCTTTGTTTCTTGGAGGTAAAAGAACCAACAGGAAAGTGTAGTTGTGCAGTTTTGATGAGATCGATCTTCAGATTCAGTTTGTAAAGGAAGTGCCCCCTGAATTCAGACCCAGCTCGTGGTTATTACTGCAAATATGATCACAACTGTTCCTGTTAATTGTGTATTTTCTGCTCCTGGTTCCACATTCACATCTACTACAGCAAATACTGTCAGTACTTCTACTGCCATCGTTACTGCAGCAGTGGAACTCTACTGCTGCTGCAGCTCGGCAGCGATGCAGAGTTGAAACTGAATCTCTCAGAGTGAGAGGCGTCTCCATCTGCGTGGAAAATAAGAAAAAGACTCTCATGCATCCGATTCATTTAATTTCTCTGCCTCTCTCTCTGTCGTTCCCTTCATCGCTCTCGCTCGCTCGCCCCTCCTCCTCTTCCTCGCTCCCGGCTCCACTGGGTGACGCCGCTTAATTGGCGACGACACTGAAACATGTCCTGTCCTGCTCTGCAGCTCCTCTGCATAATTAAAACAAGAGCAACTCTTCATCTCCTGCAGCAGGAGGCAGATGAGAGAGAGAGAGAGAGGGAGAGAGAGAGAGAGAGAGAGAGAGAGAGAGAGAGAGAGAGGTGAAAGTCTTCTCTGTTATTTCTTTTCTTAAAACCTATTTTTGTGGAGCAGCTTTTATGTGAAGTCTTTTATCCCATTATTTTTACAAACATATTATTTTTACCCTCTGTGTGGAATCTTCTCATCTTTACACATAAATCACTTCCACTTTGATGTTTGAATGCATTTGATTGTTGACGCACTTTGGCAGCTGAGGGTTTGAAGTGTGCCACAGATTAAGTTCCTTACTTTATTATTTATATTATTTCTATTATCAGTACAGTTGTAGTGAAGAGAGACGCTGATGTGACTCACTGAGGCGAAGGAAGAGAGAAGCCCGGCAGGAAGTGGAGAGGTTGTCGTGGCAACAACAGAGCGAGAGTGGAGGACCTCTCCGTTTGAGGAGGATCCGACCGAAGCAACCGGAACCAGCAGAACCAGCAGAACCAAACAGAACCAGCAGAACCAAACAGAACCAGCAGAACCAGTAGAACCAGTAGAACCAGTAGAACCAAGTGGAACCAAACAAAACCAGCAGAACCAAACAGAACCGGCAGAGCCAACAGAACCAGCAGAACCAAACAGAACCAGCAGAACCAAACAGAACCAAACAGAACCAAACAGAACCGGCAGAGCCAACAGAACCAGCAGAACCAAACAGAACCAGCAGCACCAAACAGAACCAGCAGAACTAAATAGAGTTATTTATCAATTACAAATGAATAATTCAAGAAAACCACCACATTTATGAATGAAGCTCTTGAACCAGGATCCTGTTCTATGTTCGGTACTGGTCCTGCAGAGGGATCCTTTATATTAATTTTATAAATAAGGGGCCCACAGCTCATTTTTGCCCTAAAGGCCCCAAATCAGATGGATGCAGCCTTGGTGATAATTTACAGTGAATGAGACATTTTAATAAACACAATGAACGACTGAACCAGAGGATTTAAATCCAGTTAAACACAAAGAACTCACTAGTCTCAGTGAATCAGCTTCTTTCATAACAACAGATCCCAGATCAGTGTTTGACCTGCAGATGTTTGACCTGCAGATGTTTGACCTGCAGATGTTTGACCTGCAGATGTTCGACCTGCAGATGTTTGACCTGCAGATGTTTGACCTGCAGATGTTTCACCTGCAGATGTTTCACCTGCAGATATTTGACCTGCAGATGTTTGACCTGCAGATGTTTGACCTGCAGATGTTTGACCTGCAGATGTTTGACCTGCAGATGTTTCACCTGCAGATGTTTCACCTGCAGATATTTGACCTGCAGATGTTTGACCTGCAGATGTTTCACCTGCAGATGTTTGACCTGCAGATGTTTGACCTGCAGATGTTTGACCTGCAGATGTTTCACCTGCAGATGTTTCACCTGCAGATGTTTCACCTGCAGATGTTTCACCTGCAGATGTTTCACCTGCAGATGTTCGACCTGCAGATGTTTCACCTGCAGATGTTTCACCTGCAGATGTTTGACCTGCAGATGTTTCACCTGCAGATGTTTCACCTGCAGATGTTTGACCTGCAGATGTTTCACCTGCAGATGTTATAAAGCTGCTTGTATCATTGTGTGTCTGTGATGAACCAGCAGGGAAACAAAACAAAAATAATCTTCTTCAGGTGTCTTTCTTGTTCTTCTTCCTCCTGCAGGAAAATCATTTGTTGGCTCATGATTCTAATTAATTTCCTCTAATTATAAATCACCTGTTGTTGTGTTTAATGACATCAGAAACTGCAGTAGTCTTTTAAACATGATGATTGTTGACGGTTGTGTTCACACTGACTTTGTTTGATTCAGTTTATTCTGAACCTAAATATCAGGAAGTGACTCCAGGACTAAAAGCCTTGAAAGGTTCTGGAGGATCCGACGCGGTGGAGAAACGTGACTGACACTGATTTAAACAGCTCTGAATATTATTGATTCACAAGGTTGATGCTCGCCATATCAAATTAAACCTCAGGTTCCTGTCACACATTCAGCATCGATGACCGACAGCAGCTGATGTGTTGTTCTGACCACAGAGATCAAGTGGAGATCAGAATCCAGGTCACAGGTTCCTCATCCGGACCAGTGGGAACAATGGGATGTGTATCGACTCTTTCCACCCTCGCCAAACAGGAAGTCCCTGTTTCCCCGGTAACCCTTGACATCCAGTGACGCCGTGTCCTCATTCCATTGAGGAGGAGACGGAGGAGAGATTCCTGGATTCTTTCTTCTGTCTCCTCCTCCTCTTCTCAGCGTTTGTTTAATACATCGGACTGACTTTGATAAAGTGCCGAGGAAACGCCGCCTCTACAACGGCGCCCGATTCATGGAGTGTCGACTCAGCAAAAACCCAGGGCGGGTCTTCAGAGATAGAGAAGGGGGGGGATTTAGTTTAAGAGTGAATGGAAAGAGAATAAATTCATAGTTGGAGAGAAGCAGCTGCATATGTGTGTGTGTGTGTGTGTGTGCAAATGTTTATATATCATTATTATATTTTCATTTCTTAGGATAATGTTAGATATTCATTACTAATCCTACTCGATGATACAGTCAATGATTTATATTTTTGATTTCTCAGAGCCAAAGAGATTCATTGTTTCCAGAAACTATTAAAAACATTGTGACCTTTGACCTCAAATATGGAATCAGTTCATCTGTGAGTCAAAGTGAACATTAGAACCAAATTGTGAGAAATTAAAACAAAGTGTATCTTGAGATATCGTGTTCACAACAGGACTGACGGAGAATCCATAAAGAGATTGGTTCTGGCCACTAGGTGGCGCTGATGCAAAGACAAACAAACCCCACAATTCAATTGTCGATGGTTCGGGTTCTGTCATTTTTGTCCAATTCTTTTTTAAATCATTTCTCAGATTTTTTTGCTCCTCATTTCTTCAGCTTCAGTTTCTTGAGCAGTTTGAATTTAAACGTCTTGTTTCTCGTCCTGAATCTGAAACGAGTTCTGAGACGTTTCCTTTCCTTCCTCCTCTTCCTCCTCTTTCTCTCTCCGTATGTTCATCTGTATTTTCATCTTCACGTCTTTTCTTCTTCTCTGGTCCTGAACACGCTGGATCCGCCGCCTGTGTTGTGTTTGCACGTTGCCCCTCATTTACCATATTTCTAATTATATTCAATTTGAGGCTTTTATTATTTTCCTGCAGCAGTGACACCGTCTCCCTGCGGGAATCAATAAAGTTTCATCTAATCTGAACCCGATGAAACTGTGTCAGCCGCGGCGAGGAGAGCGCTGCTTTATTTAGTGCAGATTTTAAATTGGGTTTGCTGCTGTGATCCTGCTGCTTTCATATTAACAATGATGGACTTTTACTTTCCTTTGTGTGCGATGTGACTTTCACGGTTTCTCTGCAGCTTCGTGTTGTTCTCACTTCATGTGTCACACGCTGAGTTTACTGCTGAGTGTTAAATCACCTGTTTGTCTTCAGGCGTCTTTTCCCTCAGATCGATGGGAACTAACACGTCGGTGCAGAAATAATGAATTAGTTTCCAGCGTAATATTGTAAATCATTTTCTCTGCAGCCTTTTTATCCCATTTTGTTTTGTGCTGAAAACAAACATGTAGTTTAACGCAGAAGTGTGTTTAATAGAGAGTGGATGTAGTGAGATCTCATGTATCTGAGGTAATAATTTTAATATTGAAGTCAGATCACTGCAGCGTCATAAAGAGACTTTTACATTTATTTATCTTATTTTGGGAACAACAAACTAAAGAATCTGGTCTGAAAGGTTCTCTGAGGCGTCGTCTCTACTTTGCAGCTAAAGCTTCATTCTAATCTGTTTTTCATTGTTTCTGAGTTTGATGACAATAAAGATCTTCAATCTGGAAAATTGTTGGACTCAAGAAATGTTAAATTCCACAGTCAGCTGTTCAAACTCTTCTCCCTCTTCTTCTTTCTTCAGTTTCTTCGAACCATAAACGCTTATTTGCCGATTCACTCGAACGCTTTGAATCTGCTTCGACACAACGTTTCTCTCAGGTCACAAATTCACAAATTCACAAATTCATCTGGAAAATGACGCACGACGAAGCTGAAATTTGTTCCGATTGAGTCGTGTCTCAGAAACATGGACAAATTGCAGATTGTGGTTTAATGTCGACTTTGTGCGACTCTGACGCGTCTGGATATCGTTTGATTTCCATCATTACGAACATACGATGCAAAACATGAGCCACACGTGACCTGAATCTGAACATGTCAGGTCGCGAGCCACCAGCAGTACAAAGTCCGACCTGTTGGTGGTGCTAGAGAGTCCCTAACCTCAGTGGGGCTCATCCTCTGAGAACCAGGAATATACCAGTGAATTCCACATCATGAGAATCGGTTGTGTTTCGTGTGGTGCAGTTGACGTCTTGGGCTGCAGGTGGCGCTAGAGTGAAGCTCATCCGTTCGGTGATGTATTAGAATCCATCCTCCGGAGAACATTAATATTTAAAGTTAATTTCATGGACATTTATTCAGAAGTTAAAGAAAATGAATGAGTCCAATGTTTAAAAAAGGCTTTTAAATATGCGTGTGTGTGTTTGTGTGTTTGTGTGTTTGTGTGTGTGTGTGTGTGTGTGTGTGTGTGTTCATTTAATGACAGCAATAATAATTTAACAGGCATAAAAAGACTACATTAACGCAGTGTTAACGAGTTCTAAAGCACGAGGAACCGAGAAATAAAATTCATGATGAGGTGAAATATGAAATAAAAAATACATTAAAAGCCGAATAAATTAACACGAGTGTGTGTGGAGCCGGTTTCCCTCATGTTGTGGGGACCTGAAGCTGTTTACACTCTCACATGATGGGGACCTAATGGTCATACACAGCTGAGTGTGTGTGTGTGTGTCTGTGTGTGTGTGTGTCTGTGTGTGTGTGTGTGTGTGTGTGTGTATCCACCGCTGCTCCTCGCTGCGTGATGCCCCAGAATTCCTAGCGGCGGCGCGGCAGCACTCAGTGATGGTGACATTAAGGAGGAAATGTAGCTGAGGGACTTCATTGCCATCTTCCATATTTTGTGTAATAGAATGTAACTAGCATCATTATTTTTTCATCACAGCACTCCCACAACTTCTCTTCCACATCCAGGAACATCACTTTCCTCTCGGCTCCGTCCCTCGCCGCTCGCTGCTCCTGCGTCACACTGCGAGTCAATTAAAGAGCACGAGATAAAATGTGAGGAAGGAGAAACGAAGGAGGAGGCGGCTCGGGGCCCGGGCGCCGGCTTCTGAGGCTCCGCTCCACTCAGGCTGACATCTTGGATGTGGTGACGAGGGGGAAAGAGGACGGGGAGACGGAGGAGGAGGAGTCTCCTGGCGTCCGAGCCCTCGGTGCTGCGGCGTGGAGATTAGCACTTTGTGGCGTTGGCGGCGGCGCCCGGCCTGCTGCCGGACACGAGACCGACTTGGCACCGAGAGGAGAAGTGAAATGTGTCTGTGTCTTTAAACATGGAGGCTGCTGCTGTCGCTCACTTTGCATGAATCACAAAGACGATGAAGACGAGAATAGTTTTTATATATTTACGTTAAAATCAGAATAATAAAAACACGACGACTGAAACTCCATTAAATCATTTATCTGTAGAAAAGTGTTTAGTTTCAGTCGCTTACATGAGAGAATTTTCTCATTTAAAATCGTTTAAATTGAAACATGTTCAGGTTCAGTTTCAGGGAAATTGTGAATTCAACTTTTCAATCAACAAATAATCAATAGAAAATTATCATTGAACCCAAAATTAAAGACGGACATGTGAGATGAAGAGATGTAAAGATTCAATGGCTTGAGAACAAAATGTAAAGTATAAAGAATAAAATATAAAGATGGACGACGTGACAGATACTCAGAAGTGAAGCCATATCACCTGGATCGCCCCCTGGTGGCGGGCTGCAGTACAGGTCATAAACCCTCCTCCTCCATGTTAGCAGATGGGACATGAACCAAACTAAGAGTAGTTGTTAAATCTGGAGTTTCAGTCCCGGACGCTGTCAGAGGGACGGACTTCCTGTGTGTCCCTCTGTGATCTTTGTGTTTCTGATCCATAACCAGACTCTGGTCTCCTCTGGACTGCAGCTCGCCCCCCCCCCGACCCGTGTTTCCTCTCATGTGGAGTCGGAGGAGGAAGCTCCGAGCTTCACCCGCTCAGGAAACCACAACCACATTTCACATCCACATTTATCGATAAACACGTGTCTATTAGAAATGAGGATATTCCTGCAGTGAGGATCTAACAGATGTGATTGTTTCCCTGTGCATCGCTCAGAGAGTCATGTGACTGGAGACCCAGGAAGTGTCTGTGTCGTCACGGCGACGCTCCCGTCCTGACCCGTGGCGTCCTGTTCTCAGATCAGCCGGCGCTGTGACAGGTGAGGGTTCGATGCTGTCAGGTGATCCCGCCCTCACACGACGCCGCCAGACGCCGCCGGCCTATTTTCTGCTCGCTGCTCGTGGTGATTGCCTCTGAAACATCAATCAGCCGCCGGCGCCGCCGCTCGGCCGTCTCCTCGCCGACACGCATCACATAAATAAACTCACATTACTCCACGCCGGTCCTTTGTGGACACGTCCTCCTCCGCTGGAATGAGATGGTCGCTCTGGTCTCCTTCTATCTCTTTGTAATAATGGCTCCGTTCGGCCGAGGTCAAACCGTTTAATCGGACACAAAAGGCCGTGACGGCGCCCGGCCGGACGCAGGCGAGAGCGTTTCTCCGTTTCCAAGACAAATACTCGTGTTTTCTTCATGTTTAATGGAGAGAAATCACAAAGCTTCAGCTTCTTTTTACCTCAGATATCACATCTGAAAACCGTTCCAGACGTTTAGCTGCTGCTCAGTGTCGAGCTGTGAGAGGAAGAATAATCCCTGAAAGGCTTTGGCACTGGGACGTCAACACATGATCACACACACACAGACACAGACACACACAGACACACAACCAGACACACACAGACACACAACCAGACACACACAGACACACAACCAGACACACACACACACACTTAAAGGCTGATTGTGGTGAAAGAATCTTTAAACAGGAACTGAACATTTGATTTCTTCTATTTTAAGGTTTTTTAAATGTTCCTCTACTTGTGTTTAAAGCGCTTCATTCCTCATATGATTCCTAAATCTGAAACAGATGAATCTGAAAACCTTTAAATCTCTTTATTATGGCATTTGGTTTATAAACATTATTTTATTGCATCTGTGTTTTAGATTTGATTTCATTTTACATGTCTGCTCATATTTCCTAAAGGGGAAAATGTTGTTATATTTTCCCCTTTAATTTACTTTTTCTTCCCTTTTAAAATTATGATATTTCAAGTATTTTGTTTTAAAACAGTCAAAGAAGACAATGTTTGTAGTTATGAAGTTTCAAATATAAATAAATAAGCCTCACAAATAATGTCTTTACAGCAGCTGCTTCATGATCTGAGCCTCAGTCTGTTTTCAGGTCATTGAAACCTGAACCTTCATTCAGCTGCAGATGTCACAACTGATTTCCGTCTTATTTCTGTTTTGTTTTAATCTTTTATCTCATTCAAATTGAATTGAAATTTAAATGAACTAAATATAATCATCATTGTTGTGTTGTTTTAACCTGTTTGACCTTTTCCACGTAGATAATATTAAAACAACTAACTTCAACGTTCTGCTTTCAGAAATACGATGTTATGAGATTTATTTCTCTAAAGATTATTTATCCGTGATGTGGTTGAAGCTCTTTATTGTATTGAAGCTTCACAATCAAATAAAAGCATTGGCATTAAAAGCTTTGTCTTGTTTATGGATGTTGTTATTTATGCAGCTGAACCTGTGTGTGCAGGTTGTGTGAGTGGAGAAGGTTGTTTGGATTTCATCTGGATTGTGTGCAAACTAAATTATGAATTGACCGTGTTCCAGGTACACAACACGTTCATGAATTATTCTTTATTCAGCTTCTGTGTTTTCATCTTATCAAATGTATAAAATAACAATAAGACATAAGGTTTTTCAGGGTTTTATATATTTATACGTTTGATTTTCTCAGTGAAAATGGAGCAAAGTTTTTTTTTAAAAGAACAAAACAAAGCGTCTCTACTGTAAAATATAAAGTTAAAGGCTCATGTTTTTAGTCTTTTAACATCAGTGTTAATACAGCAAAGTCCTGGTTTAAACTAAATATCATAAATGATATAATATAGATAATAAAAACGTGTGTAAATCCCTAATAGACTCTGTCGGCCTCTTCGTCTTCATCTTCCTCGTCTCCTCTGACTTCTCACTCTCCTCTTTAACCTACATAAGAAAATTAAAATCCTATAATTATCTTCAATTAACGGAAAGAGGGACATGCAGTGATTAAGGAAATCAAGTTCAGGGACTATTTTCATTATCTCAGCCCCCCCCCCACCCACTCCTCCTCCTCCACCTCCATCTCTCTCCTCGTCCTCCCTCGTTCTTTAACATTCACCTTTAAAGCCGCTGCTCCGGTTTTAATTAACTTTTTTCTCCTTTTCTTTCTGTGCTACTTAGAGACGCAGGAGGAGAAACGTGTTTCAGAGCAAGTGGATGAAGAACGATGAACTACGATGAAACTCAGTAGAAAGCAAACATCGACCTTTACTGTTTTCATAAAGATCTAATAATTATTATTCATCAAATCAGTGATAATGTTGAAAACGTCTTTTCACACCAAGTTTCAATGGAATTCATTCAGTTGTAAATTATCCAACAAGCAGATTAGATGCATTTGTTCTTTATTTTAATTTGTTGTCACATGAGATTCATTTTATTAGAGGAGGAGAATTTCCTCGTAGAAATGAGCTCCTGTCGTTTTCTAATGTTACGAGTTGATAATAAAAATTAACAGTTCTTAACAAAGACAGTAAAACCTGAAACTAACTAATTCCCCAAAACCAATAAAGAACAGGGAAAAAACAAATAGAATAAATGTTATGGATAAGAAATAAAACCTCTGGACTAATCAACCAGGCAGTGAAAATGTATAAGAAACATATATATATATACATATACAATATATAAACCTTTAAGGAATATTAACATACGTCAGTAAAAACGTTTCAAGTAAGGTGACTTCATCTATCTTTTGAAATCATGAAGTCAAATATCTTAAGGATGATTTTTCAGCTTTTAACAACTTTTGTCAGTTCAAGTTTATTCATGAAATCAATTTAAAAGCAACCGCAGCAAAAGTCCTGAACATTAATAAACAACACAATGCTATTATAAGAAGAGAATAAATTATTATAGACCAGCAGTTAATTTAAATAAAATACTGTAAAATTACTTAGTTACTAACTAATCTTACACAAAATCAAGTGAAAACTATTCCAGGTATTTATTCATAAAAAGAATTGAATACATATTTTGACTTTAAGCAATGATCCGTTGACCAGTCGCAACATAGTGGAGCAGCTGGCCAATCAGAGCAGGGCTTTATCGGGGGGGGGGGGTCTTAAAGAGACAGGAGCTACAACCAAGTGTTTGAGACAGAGGCTGAAGAGAGGAGCTGCAGCGATAGACAGGCTAAGAAAGGTTTTTAACATTTTACAATAACAACAGATCATCATCTTATGATCCAGGAAACAAACTCAGACATTATAAAGTAAGAACCTGTTTCCATAAATATGATGTGGTGGTAAATACTAGTTCAAGTTCCTTCTGCTGATTGTGACTCAGTCGCACTGAAAAGCTCTGAAATAAAAAAACTCCTGATGATTAATGTTTTGTGTTTGTGAACGTTGATTTTCAACAGTTTACTGAAATGAAGCAAAACAGTGTTTTAGTGTTTTGGTTTAAAAAACTTAATAAAAAAGATAATTTGCATCCAAGTTGTCTTCACTGTGAAAAACACAGGCTCTGAATTTATGATTTTAATTTCAGAGCAGTTGTTGTTTTTCTCAGTTCAGTGTTTTTTTGACGGAAGCATCAGAAAGTGAAGCGGACGGAGCGGCTGCAGGAATCTGATCGAGCTGCTCGTCCGTCCGCCAACAACGAGTCGGTTTCCTGCCAAGAACGAGCTTCATACAAAGGATTAATCTGGAAGACGCGCTCGCCACGGAATAATACACGAGCGCAAAACAACAGCTGGCAAACAATCCTGCATCTGCCTGAAGAAACCAGAGTCTCCTAAACACAAGATGTTCTCAGAACGGACGTTTTCACCTCAGCGCTCGTTTTCTGATTCTATTTTTTTTTTAAGGACGTTGAGAGAAAAAAAACCCGGAGAGGAAACAAAGAGACGACCTTGAAATGATTCAGAAACACAGACGGACGAATCTGACGTGTAAATTTAAGGAAATAAAGTTTGTGTTTTGGATTCGAGCGACGCAGGTGATTTGCAGCCGCAGGTGAAGTCGTCTGATTGGACGTCGGCTCGTGATGAAGCTTTGATTCAGGTCATTGAACATCGTGAAGAATCTGAGTCTGAACGTGAGCGACGGAAACAAAACAAGACAAACTCCAGCTTCTCTGTCTTTAAATACAAATAAACAATCTTATACTTCTCTTGTTTCCCAGAACAACCAGAAACTTTTTAACCTTCAGTTACTTCATGTGTCTAATCCTCTCATCGGTCGGACTCAGTTCTGAACTTTATTTATCTGCAGTGAAGAAATGAAGCTATCTTTAGATCCAAAATCAAATCTTTTCAAAATAAAGCTCTGTAATTCAGCCTGATATAAAGCTTTACAGCAACAAAACAAACATTGTGCTTTTACTTTAAAGACAAAGTGTCAAACAGGAAGTGATTCTCTGAACCAAAATGGTGAAAAGAAAATGATTAAATATAAAATCGATCCAGAGTCTAAAGCTTGATTATATCTTATAAAATTTAATTTGATTAGTTTCAAGTGTCAAACAAAGGAAGTTTACATATTATAAATCTTTATCTATATTGTATTATTACATGTTTAGCACGTAGCTTAGCACAAAGACTGAAACACCTTATACAGTTAAAGTAAATAGTCGAGTAGCTCTGGCTTCTGGGAAAGAGCTCAGGTCCGTGTGTGTGTGTGTGTGTGTGTGTGTGTGTGTCTGTGTGTGTGTGTGTGTGTGTGTGTCTGTGTGTGTGTGTGTGTGTGTGTGTGTGTGTGTGTGTGTGTGTGTGTGGTTGTGTGTGTGTGCTGGACGGTCGGGGGGGGGGTCGAGCGCTCAGGGCATCGCCTGCAGGGCTGAATCACAAACACACACTTGTGTTCGTGTCCAAACTGATAAACATGAAAATAAAGAGTCGACACGTCGTCGCAGTCGAGAAGAAAAACAAGTTCACGAGTTCGATGAAGAAACAAAGTGAAGCAGAGACGCTGAGTTCACTTCGTCTCAGTCGGGAAACGGTTCAACGAATCACGAGAAATAAACTGTAAAGATTTCATCGAGCTTTTACAGTTAAAGTAGAAACTAACTGGCTCATCAGCGCCACCATCTGGTGAGGCCGTGTGTTGCATGGGTGAGGCCGTGTTAGCAGCTGAGTAAAGTTTCCCAGGCAGCGTCTCTGAACCTCGAGGGATCCCGAGCTGGTCCCAGACCAGATGGGCTCTTCAGTCCCTCCAGTGGGTTCAGGTTCTGTTCTGAGTCCCGTCCCCCCCGGAGCTGGGACGTGTCCAGAAAGAGACGTCCACAGGGAGACGTCCAGAAAGAGACGTCCACAGGGAGGTGTCCACAGGGAGGCGTGTCCTGATCAGACGGATTAAACCTCCACTCCGACTGGATCCTCACAGACAACATGAAGCACTTCTGCTGGTGTTTAAATCTAAGTTCTTATCTTTGTTTTATTTGTGATACTTATTTATAACCTAAATTTATATATTTTATATGATTTTTTTTACAGAATTCAACCAGATTCACTTTACTGCAAGAGGTCAAAGGTCATGTTTGCTGAAGTCTGTAAAATACAGGAATATTAACAAGTTATATATTTAATTTCCTTTAAATGCTCATTTCAACATTTTGACACCTTTAAATATATCCCATCTTCAATTTGTTAATTTTATACATTAAAATGTAAGTATGGTATTTATTTGAAATGAGAGAAATTACAGAGAATCTCATCTTCAAAATGTATTCAGAATTTTTTCTACTGAATTGATTCATTAGTTTTTTTGTGCAACATTTACTTAAATTAAGTATCATTAAGTATCTAAATAATTTCTTGTATTATAGAAAATGTTTCACATATTTTTGTAAAGTTCCTGTTAAATTAATTCAAATAGATTGAATTTTATAGATGCATATGATGTGTTAACTTGTTAGTTGTGTGTCTGTGTTGTGTGTCTGTGTTGTGTGTGTCTGTGTGGAGTCGTGGGCTCTGACACTCGGGTGTTTAATCGTCTCTAATCCTCGTCGCAGCGTTTCCATCGTATCATCCTGCTTCCTGCTGTCTGTTCGGAGGTTTCCGATGTTTCTGTGTTTCTGGTGTTTGTGTATTTCTGTGTTTGTGTGTTTGTGTGTTTCTGTGTTTCTGTGTTTGTGTGTTTCTGTGACAGCGAACACGTGTGAACTCGTCTCCGGACAAATCCTCTCCACCGCCTCCGTCAGGGAGTCGATCTCATCCACTCGTCTGCAGAGAGCTGCTGGTTTTGTTCACGCAGGTTTGTTTTCCATCCCACTGACAGGGGTGGGGGGGTGGGGGGGGGATGAAAATCTCTGGCAAAATGGCCAAAGCTGATAAATCCAGATAATCTCTTCAGTCCACAGATCCTCAGCAGTCGACTGCACGCTGTAAGAAGTGAGTGGAATATGTAAATATGTGTTCAAGGGTTTTGAGCTGCTGGGTTCTGTGGAAACGTTTCATATTTACATTCAGGATCAATAAATAAAAGATTTATTTCTAAAGGTGAAAAGCTCCTGTGTACATTTATTACATTTATAGATTATTATCGTGGTAATAACTTTACTAGTTAATCTTCCAGATGTTTACAAACATCACTGATATCTGCCCTTGAGATAATCTTGTGTTTTCATTTCCTCATTTATCTCATTGTGTTGGATTCATGTGATTTTGTTTTGTGTAACAGGAAAATTCCACCAAGAGACTTTTTATTTCACATCAATCTGTTTTATCTTCAGTGAATCTTATTTGACTAATTTTAAAATTATACTTACTCATGTTGTATTCGTATTAAATCAGATATATTGGTATATTTGTATTACAATTTACAACTCTCTTATGTCAGATGCATAAAACTTTGATATATTATTGATGCGATGAAATGTTACGTAGATATGAACAAGTAACAGATAAATCTATAGATTTTACTCTTTAAAAAAAAAACACATATTCAACTTTAATTTCACCTCCACAGCCACTAGAGGATATATTTTCTTATTTTGAAACAGGGTTAACAAAGACAGTCGGTTTGTTGATATGAAAACTTCTACGTTACAAAATAAATAATGCAAAAATCTCCAGAGTTACACTTTAGTTTTTAATTTGATCTCAGTGCGACAGAAATCCTATCGATTTTGTGTTTGATTCGTCATCTTGACGTAAACAAGTATTTTCAGAATTGTGTTCCATCTTAAAGAAGAAGCCCAACAACATAAAACACAACAGAGTAACACAACTATAAACTTTATATATGTGGCTTTTATTTTCAAGCAACTTCAGTCCAACAACTTTAACAATCCGTTAAAACTTCATGTTGAGATTCCCTGTGAGAGTTTCACTCTGACGGACACGTGGGAGTTAAAGAGTTAAAACTGTTTGTTCCGTAAGTAAAGATATAAATCCACCGGCTGGTTCTCGATGTGTTGAAGCCGCCGCGAGCGTCACGTCAACACATCGAGAACCAGTGGTCAACAGCTGAGGGTAACCATGGCAACAGGCCTGATGCCTCAGATTCCATTAGCACTTAACCGACTGTAAAACGAGTTCAACCGACCACGAGCAAACTGTGAAACATGAGGAAGAAGAAGAAGAGCAGCAGCTTATCAGCAGCTCAGGCTTCAAACCCGAGGGTCGGCTGTAAGAACTTAAATAACAAATTAATAATAAATAAATTGAGTTTTTAAAAGAAGAGTGCACGATATCACACATGATGTAACCGTGTTTACTTCTGACTTTATTCTGAATAAAACATGATTTGGATTCTGGTGTTTACATGACTTTCATTTGGATTTGCACCAAATTTCTGAAAAATATATACACTAAAGATTCTACACAAGATTAATTCATTATATTCTGAGAAATCAACAGAAACTCAACTTCCTTGTTGGACGTGAACTTCAGTTTCCATCAGTTTCTTTACCTGTCGAGCTTTAACCAACAATCTGTCTCTTTCCACAGTGTGTTCACAGTGAGTGGGAATCAGCTCTTCCTCCTTTTGTCGTATCTTTTGTCGTAAGTGTTGTGTAGCGCTAACGTGCGACGAGGCATAATTACAGATTCCAGTATGTTAATAAAGGAGCGAGTGCTGATTTAGCTAAGAGGCTCAGCTCCAGCGTTTAAAGCCGAGTTTCCTCCGTTTGAATATTCATCAGAGTCGCACTCAGCCGGAGATGAAACGACCTCATTGTTCATCAGCGGCGGCGGCGTGCTGGCTCGCTCATGTTATGCACATATTAATGATGAGGACAATTCACTTCAAGTGATTCCTAATCTGTTGACAAGACGTCTCCGCGGGCTCTTCAGTCGAGATGCAGATGATGACGACGTCTTATCTGAAAATCCCCTCGAGACCAGTGAGTCTCCCAGTGACTCAAACTGGGGACGTGTTCTCAGCTTGTTCTCCAGAGTATTGATCTAACTGGGTTTTCACATGTTTTACTATTAATCATTATCATACAGCAGCAAATACAAACTGTGATGATCACGACAACATCACACGCTCCTCCTTTAAACTTGTAAATATTCATTTCACTGCATCAGGACATTTCTCACACTTTCTCAGAGATGATTTGAGTGATGATTCCGACCGTTTGCTTCAGAAGAACTGGTCCAAGCTTCAGAGAACGACTTTCACCACATCCTGTACGTGTGTGTGTCTCTGTTTAGTTTTCATGAGGACACACACACAGATTGTGAGGTGGTGACAGTAAAGAGCAAGTAAAAACACTAAGGATGAAAACTGTTAAAGCTGAAATACACAATCAAATAATCTCTATGGGAAATAAATGTGTGAAGTGACTCGTTTCCACTTGTTTAGTTTCCAGGAGAATGATGATTGTGAAATTCGTGCAGGAATTCATGTCTTTGTATAATCCAGGATCTAATCAATACAGAAAAAAACAAATGGTACACAATCGTTTATATATTATATTTACATATTGTCTGATTTTATTCCTCGAAATCCATGAATTTTTGTAGAATTTAGTGGGAATCGGTTCAGTAGCTGATTTGTAATCCTGTTGAAAAACATTTTTCAGGATTTAATGAAACAGTATTTTGCATCTGTTCATTTCAAACGTTGTTCATGTTGATAACGAGTTTATGACAATAAGTTCAACTTGTGTAGTTCATGCATCAGTGATTGTTTGATTATGGACCAAAGGAAAAAATCCGTCAGAGAGAAACATCACATGAAAATCTGTGTGAGATGAATAATTATATTAAAATTCATAATATTATTTCATGTGTGGACACAATTTTAAGAAAAGTATTGATTCAAGTACAAATCCGTTGATTTCTGTAGAGAAATTAATTTGGAAGTTATTTTATTTCCAGAAATGATATTAAAGATTTTTTCACCCGTAAAAGTTTTCACACAAACAAGTGTTTTTCAGTTTTATCTCTAATGAAATGAAACATTTTTTCCCTCATGTGAAGTGAAAATGTATTAATTCATAAATGTGGATGATTTATTTTCTTCTGCTCCCACGAGTCGACCTTGTTTCTCACGTCAACATCTTCTGAATGTTTCAATAGAAATTCAATTAAAAGTCTGTGTCAACAGATGTAAATGTATTTATTTTATTAAACTTGTCACTACCTGTGCAGTCTGTGTGTGTGTATCTGTGTGTGTCTTTGTGTGTCTGTGTGTGTGTCTCCTTCAACACTGTGTTACTTTCTCCTGAGTCTCTCTGAATGACGAACACGCTCTCTTGTCAAACTGATCCAAATCCGACCACAACTATTTTTATCGCACACTAATTAGCGAGACTTTAATTTGAGCTCCGTCCTCCAGACGCAGCTCCGGAGGTTTCTCACTCCAACCTGCTGCCCTGATGAAGAGGAAGGGTTTCATCTTCCTCTTCTCCAGCTGTGAAGAGGAGACATCAGGTGCCACAGGTTTCTATATTTAAGATGAAGTTCTATCTTCATGAGAAGAAGGATTCACCCTCAGTGTTCTGTGAATCTCCAGCTCTAAGTCATCAAGTCATTTCCTGACGTCTTCAGTTTATTTAATTTGAGTTCAGGACTCAACTGACCCCAGAGTTTCTCATTTGTGTCTTTCTGTCCAAATAAACTCTGAGATATTCCTGGTGTGAATCTCAGCAGCAGCTCAACGAGCTCCTTCACTATCACAACAAGCACAAGAGGGAACCAGACGGTTTCATGTTTATAGCTTTTATATATTTATATATTTAGAAAAGCAGAAAATACATTTCTCTCTGGAATTTAGCAGATTTACTGTGATTCTCATTTTCCAAAATGTTCTCAGGGTTTTAAACGTCCCAGATTTCTAACAACGTTCCTCAGGCTTCAAACCATCGAGGTCCTCACTGACACAGAAGTAGACACACAATCTCTCACACACACACACACACATACACAGACACACACACACTCGGGGCGTGGCGTCCTAGCAGTTCTCTCTTCTCTGTGAGATGAGTCTTCAGCAGAATTCCTCACAGAGAATTCATCCAATATCTGTTGCAGAGGAAAGACGAGAAATTAGTTTTCTGCTCTCGGCTGATATGAAACAATATGAGCTGCAGTGTTTGCAGTGTGTGTGTGTGTGTGTGTGTGTCTGTGTGTGTGTGTCTGTGTGTGTGTGTGTGTGTGTGTCTGTGTGTGTGTGTCACCCTCACCCTCCTCGTCTCCTCATCTCCCGAGCTCCTCAGAAAAGATCAAAGCTGCAGGAATCTAAAGTTTCAGTGTGAGTCGGAGCTTCAGGAGAGTAAACACACACTTCACCTGACGTGGCTCCGGCAGAGAAACACAACTTCAACAATATTAAAGGTTTCACTCTTTAAAACGACAATAAAACACAACAACAAATATAACACCAGAGGTGGAAACTTCCATCCGTGTTCCTGAGAGTCGACTGAACATCTCCATGGAAGACTGAGAATCTAAATATATATAATATATATAAATATAATGTTTGTGTTTAACATATCAACACCGAACCTTTAATATTGATTATCAATGAATGTTTATCTGAGACGTTACAGTAACAACAGTTTGATCCAGTTAATGAAGGATGAGTCTGATCTGTAGAGAGGTGTGTGTGTGTGTGTGTGTGTGTGTTTGTGTGTGTGTGTTTCTCTGTGTGTGTGTGTCTGTGTGTGTGTGTGTGTGTGTGTGTGTCTGTGTGTGTGTGTCTGTGTGTGTGTGTCTGACCTGAGGGCTGACAACAGCAGAGCTCTGATTTGCTGCAGCTGTTCAAATCTCTTACACCTTTTCCTCCTGTGAGTGAATGTTAAATAAATCAGAAAGATTGTTGGAATTTTTCTGGAGTTAGTTCATGAATTCACAAACAGAATGAGATTATTTTAGTTTGGTCCATGTCCCATCAGCTAACATGGAGGAGGAGGGTTTACTACCTGAACTGCAGCCAGCCACTAGGGGGCGATACATCTTGATCTACAGTCTCTGGAACTGGCCGAGTCGTGAGCTGATCAAAACTCTTTCCTCTCTCACACTTCAGCCTCACCTCAGTATCGTGATGTTCTTGTCCCTGGCTCCGCCTCTCGCCCCCCCCCCCCCCCCACCCCCCCCTGTGTGAAGCGGTAACGAGCGAGGTCGCTGTTTCCCAAACGACTGTCATGTTAATCCGCTCAGACGCCACAGTCTCTCCTGGTAATCTGAAGGTCTGAACGTGTTCTCCGTTATTGCTTCTCCTCCGACTCCACACATTATTACAACTTCTTTATGTATTTGTTTTCTGCGGCGGCGGCGAGGAGATGAGAGGCGTCAGAACATCCTCCCGTCCCGACCTCGCTGGACCACGTGTGTGTGTGTGTGTGTGTTTGTGTGTGTGTGTGTGTTCATGGAAATGAGGGAACTTGTCGCCCGGTGCAACAGCTCGGCTCATTGATGTGTTTTTAATATATTCCTGAACCACTGCAGCTCCGGCTCAGAGGGAATCGGTTCCATCGCGGGTCGGACACACAGATAATAAAGCTTGTTAGAGCAGATTCACTCATTGTTGATGTAAATGTGTCTTGTGAGATTTCTCCACAATAGGAAAAATACAAAATATGAGCAAACGAGACAAACGACTAACAAGCGAACAGACAAAGGGAAACAGGACGTGATCACATCCCAGGGACTTCAATCAAATCAGAGCCCGGTCGGTTGAGGCTGGAAAACTCCAAAGAAGAAACAAGTCAGAATACAAAACTCTCAGGGACGGAAGAGTCGAGTGAACGTGAGAGGAGAACGAGTCATTATTATTATTATTATTAACTGAGGAATATTTCCTGATCGGGCCTCAACAGAAGCTCAAGACCTACATCTCTTCAGGGAATACAAAAGAACGCTTGCTGACTTCACTGCTGCTTTCCCCTCTAACTTTATAATATTGTATTTTACAATTAAATGTAGATAGCCTGTTATATATTTGAAGACCAGTGTCGTCTGTATGAATATGAGAATGAAAGAACAAGGAAATGTTTTGGACAATCTGAAGACGTACACAGCTGTTAATATTGAGGTGAGATAATATATAGTAATTGTTGATTTTCAATAATGAATACTGACGTCTGTAAATACACACTTAAATATATTTCCCACATTATAACACTCATTCTTGCCAGAAGTTCCTTTTAAGTACTTTATGCTTTATGTACTAATTTCTACTAGTTACTAAAAAGTTTGTGAAAGTGGGAGAGGGATCGATTGAAATAAATAAAGGAATTTAGGGAGGATTGACATTTTAATTATATTAATACGGCCTGACATAGAGATCGGCATTGACATCCACCTACTCAAAGATTCGCTTGTGGATCATAGTTGAGAGAGACTATATTCTCAATTTCCGGGACTATTTTGATTCCTAAATAGTTAAATCCCTCCTGGGTAGCTGAAAAGGGGGTAACTAGTTTTGGGTTTTGTCTTTCATGTTCATTCAGAAATAGTATGGCTGACTTTGAGCTATTAACTTTGCAGCCAGAGAATTCTCCAAACGATTTGGTTAGTTCAGCGAAGAAGTTCCTTTTAAGTACTTAATGCTTTATGTACTAATTTCTAGATTTGAGCCACCGAGCGGCAGCGGCAGCGACGTGGGTTTGGCAGCAGAGATGCTCAGATGTGGATGTGAAGGTAAATCCTGCTGCCACCTCCCTGGCTGTCACAGGGAATAGGAATATTTCACTACAGGAGAATATGGCAGAGATTGCAGATTCTCCAGAGTGAACAGAGTGTGTGTGTGGGGGGGGGGGCGGGCTGTTATCATGCAGCAGCTTCTACAACAGAAATCAATGCAGATGTGTTTTTCTTCTTCTGCTCGATGTGGTTTCTTTGGTTGCGGCGTGTTTTCTTTACCTGAACTTCACCACAACAACTTCCTGGATTCAGCTCCTGGAGAAACATGGATGGAACCGTGGAGATGAATCAGGAAGAGAAGCAGCTGCTGAGGTTTGAGTCTCGGCTCCTTCTCAAGGTTTTATTCAATACTCAATATTTTAAAGAATTAGTTCTGAGTCCTGCAGCAGTCACAGGTTTGGTTCCACCCGTCTCTTCCTTCTCCAAATGTCACACTGGTTTTGTTGCATCAATGAAGGTGAAATGCCAAAAAAAAAATATCACAAATTCTTCCTGAGGATAAATCTGCTTTCAGACACGCTGTGAAATCCAGACATTCTCAAAATGTCTGAGTCGGAGCCTCCAGACTTTCTGAGACTCTCTCCGGTCGGATCCGAGGTCAAACTCTGCAGAATGAAAAAGAAACAAGGAAAACACAAAAAGAAAACAAATATCTGCGGCTGAAAAGCAGAACCACACATGAAGACGACTCCAAGGAAGATGAGAAACTCAAACACCTGATCTCAGCTCCCTCCTGTCTCCGGGCTGCGGACCCCTGGGTGGTCCGCTCCTGGCGGCTCACCAGTCACGTTGCATTGAGTTAGATTTGATTTCCACTCCTCTCCTGCACAGGTCAGAGGTTTTGCATCGTCCCGGCAGAGAATTATTCCTTTAAGGTCCAAACAAACCAAAGTCTTGCTGCTTGTGAGTTTATCGGACTTGGTTTTACTTCCCTCCAGCTCTGGTCTGATAACTGAACATCATGTTTTAAAGCTGCAGGGAAGAGAATTCCCACAACTCCCAGTCCCGTGAACTGGTCAACAACAAGTGGACTGTGATGAATCAGCTGTTTGCATGTTTACGTTTGAATGCTGAAGTGAAACCTGCGGCTGTCGTGTTGAAGGTCGAACTCAGACTAATGCTGAAATGAAAACATTCAGCAGAAATGTGCATAATTAATATTTAATGGTCTAAACTACGTGTGAAGCTGCTGGTTGGGTCCTTTAGCCTTGAGGAGAAGCTCCATAGCTGAGAAGAGAAGAATATCCAGAACATTTGGAAATGTTTTTCTTTGTCTTTACAGCGAATCAAAGATCAGAAGAAAAAAAAGATTTCAATTCCTTTTTCAGAGTCAAGGACGGAAGAGAAACAACGAGTGAGAAAAGACAAAACAACGAAAGATCATCGTCTCCTGCGGAAGAAGAGAAAGAAAGTCTGGCCTTGCCCGAGTCGAGGCCTCTTTGCATTATTCAACCAACCAACACACAAACACACACACACACACACACACACACTCCTGCTCCCAGTCTGCCACAGCCTCTGGAATCACATGAAGATCCACTGAAAGCACCGAGGAGGAATAAGTAACGACAAATTGGATTTGATCTGCGTTTGGCTTTGAGTCCAAATTCAATCCGCTGGGTTTCATCATTTTAATGGAGCAAAATGATGAAGCTCAAACTCTCCAGAAATAGATTCTGTAGTAAAAACATCAGAGTAAACAGCAGAGAGCAGCTGCAGGTCCAGAATCTCTCCAGCCCGACGATGAACGACTGGAAGAGTTCGATCCATCACGTGAGGAAGTCGACCGGCGAAGCCTCCAACATCACTTTAAAGTTTTATAGGAAAAACTGTGAATTTACTTCCTGTCAACAGTGAAAAGTTTAACATAACTTTGTTCCCAACTTGGATCTGATGGGCGATCGAATTCAAAACTCTCTGTTAGAATATATCTTAGTTCACTCAGCTGTGACAAAGACGAGGATTAGTTTCTTTCTTTAGTTTGTACCTAGGGTTGCAAAGGGGAGGAAAGTTTCCACAGGAATGTTAAGCTCGGGAATTTGGGGAATTTTGAAAAAAAAAAACTATGCAAATTAAACGCTGAGCAATAAAAACATTATTCAAAACTCTGTTTTAAAGATGTATGGAACGTTGAGTTTCAACCCTCCACTGGTCATTCTTCCATCACATGCACAGATAACTCCCAGCATGCTTCACTCTACAGCAGGGCTACTGAGGCCTGCTGTAGAGTGCAGGACGAGTCAGGTAAGTTTCTATGATATTACTGGGAAAATATATTAGCATGCTGATTGAGGATTGTTCATCTGTTCATCTAGACTATTTCCATTCATTTATCCATCAATTGTAAAATATGTTTACAGACGATTCCAATTGTTTGGCTAACTATTTATATCTCTGGCATTGCATTAGTGTTTTTTTACAAACTTTTTTCTCATCTTATTCTACAGAACAATGCCACGTGCACTCTCTCATGTGTGGAGACATTTCCCCTCATCCAATGTAGAAGGAAAGGCTGTGTACATTTGCAAATACTGTGCAAAGACCTATGTTAAGAATGACACAACGATGCAGAAGCATATAGTCAAGTGCCCAAAGTTTCCTCAGGGCTCAAATCAGCCTATGACAAAACAAAATGTTTATATTTATGTCTGTATATGACAAGGTAAATACAGTTAGTATAAATTACCCACAACATTTCCAGTTTATTCCCGTTAATTCCAGTTAATTCCTGTTAATTCCCATGGAAAGTTTCCAACTTTGAATATTCACGGAATTTTGCAACCCTATTTGTACCTGATGTTAAATCTTGTTAAAAGTCTTAATGGCGGTGGCGTCTGTATCCAGGATGTTTTGGCTTCGTGTTTGAACGACAGGAGGAAGTTGGAGACGCGTCGTCCATCTTGATTCACAGCCATCGATCAGAGCGCTGCCATATTGTTCATTAACGTGTTATCAATCTCTCGTATCTTCCTGTAGTTTTAATTCATATTTGTCCAAGTTGTCAAATCTGATCAACGAGTCGTCACTTGACTCCGACTGACGGCGGCTCAGCGCTCTGACCGCCTCCCCCCTTCAAGGTCACTCGGGCCGAGCGTCACGCCGGCAGTTTAACGAGAGCCCGCCCACCTCCCGCCGTCACGCCGGACATCAGCGGTGGACGTGCAGAAGGTCATCAGAGACGCCGCCGCAGCCGGGGGGGCACCTCGCCGTGCTCCACCTGCGGAGGGCGGGTCGATGATCTATCGCTCCCATCACGGCTGGTTATGAATTAGCATCATTAGCTCAATGATGATGATGATGATGATGATGATGATGATGACAAAGGGTGATGATCATGATGCTGGTTTCCATGGAGACGGAGTCAGAGGGTAAAAAAACTGTGCAACTCTTTTGGTCCTAAGTCGCAAAAGAAGATGATTTGGGTTTTTAAGGAGGACAATTCCTGAGAGGAGGAGGAAGAGAAGAGGAAGAGAAGAAGAGGAGAAGAGGAAGAGTCAGTGCGAAGGACGAGGAAAGAAGGAAAGATGACAAAGGGACGAACATAGAACTTCAGATAAGGAGGAGAGAGGAAGAGGAGGAAATAAGGAGAGGACAGAAAAGAAGGAGGAATTGATTGAAAAGAGAAATGAAGATGGAAGGAAAGAAGAAAAAGAGAAGAGAAAAGAGTGATAGAGTGGAGGAGAGAAAAAGAGCAAGCAACCCAGTCGCCAGCATCACTTAGAGTCCTTTACTTTATTCTCCTCCTCATTTCCTCACCTCTTCTCTCTCTCACTCCCTCCTCACTCGTTCTACACCTCCTTTTTGTTAACTTCTGTTCTTCCTCTCTTCCTCCTCCTCTTCCTCTTTCTCCTCTGTCCACTTTGCTGTCAGCTGGAGGCTCTCCTGGCTTCTTTCCTTCACTTCTCGCTCCGCTGCTCCTCCCTCCTCGCTCGCCAGGCGCCTCCTCATGTCACCCTGCGCCTCCTCGTCTCACCTGCGCCTCCTCAGAGCTGAACCTGACAGCTCCTCTCCTCCTGCTGCTTCCTCCACAGAACTGAACCATGACACCGAGGCCACCTGAGGAGGAGGAGGAGGAGGAGGAGGAGGAGGAGGAGGAGGAGGAGGAGGAGGAGGAGGAGGAGGAGGAGGAGGAGGAGGAAGAGGAGGAAGAGGAGGAAGAGGAGGAAGAGGAGGAGGAGGAGGAAGAGGAAGAAGAGGAAGAAGAGGAGGATGAGGAGGAGGAGGAGGAGGAGGAGGAGGAGGAGGAGGAGGAGGAGGAGGAGGAGGAGGAGGAGGAGGAGGAAGAGGAAGAGGAAGAGGAAGAGGAAGAGGAAGAGGAGGAGGAGGAGGAGGAGGAGGAGGAGGAGGAGGAGAGAGGAAGAGGAGGAGGAGGAGGAGGAGGAGGAGGAAGAGGAAGAAGAGGAAGAAGAGGAGGAGGAGGAGGAGGAGGAGGAGGAGGAGGAGGAGGAGGAAGAGGAGGAGGAGGAGGAGGAGGAGGAGGAGGAGGAGGAGGAGGAGGAGGAGGAGGAGGAGGAGGAAGAAGAGGAAGAAGAGGAAGAAGAGGAGGATGAGGAGGAGGAGGAAGAGGAAGAGGAAGAGGAAGAGGAAGAGGAGGAGGAGGAGGAGGAGGAGGAGGAGGAGGAGGAGGAGGAAGAGGAGGAGGAAGAGGAGGAGGAAGAGGAGGAAGAGGAGGTGACAGTATAGCACAGAGGAGCTGACGATATACTGGGGAGTGAGGAAAGATGGAGGTAATGCCAAAAGAGGAAAAGAGCTGGACTGAGAAAGACAAAGAGTAAGGAGGAGGAGGAGGAGGAGGAGGAGGAGGAGGAGGAGGAGGAGGAGGAGGAGGAGGAGGAGGAGGAGGAGGAGGAGGAGGAGGAGGAGGAGGAGGAGGAGGAGACAGAAAGAGGGAAGAACAAGGGAAGACTGGAAAAGAATGAAAAGGAGTCACAAGAGGAGATGGCAGACAAAGAGGAGACAGAAAAGGAAGGAGGAAGGAAGGAGGGAGGGAAATGACATGATATGACAAAGGGAAGAGGGAAATAAAAAAGGAAAAAAGTAAGGAGGAGAAATTTAATATGAAAGAGGAGGAGGAGGTAAACAAAAGGAAGGAGAAATAGAGAAGGAGAAGATGAGAAGCAAAGTAATCTTAGACTTGAGGAGAATAGAAAGGAAGTGGAAACATGAGAAGTAGAGAGAAGACGTGAAGTCCAAAAGAGAGAGAGCAGGGAAGGAAGGATAGGAAACGAGTGAAGGAGGAGAAACAGAGGGAAGGAGGGAGGAAAACCAGTAAATGAGAAACAGGAAGTGGTGGATGTGTTTATAAAACCGGCATCAAGGAAAGGAAGAATAACAGAGAGTCCAGGAGCAGAGGAGAGAAAGAAAACAATGGGATGAAGAGGGGAAGTTCATTGATGCAGAGGGAGAGTGGGCGAGCGAGGGGGAAGAAGAGGAGGAGGAGGAGGAGGAGGAGGAAGAGGAGGAGGAGGAGGAGGAGGAGGAGGAGGAGGAGGAGGAGGAGGAGGAGGAGGAGGAGGAGGAGGAGGAGGTGTCGTGCTGGGGGAGATCATCCGTCAGAATCACCCTCTTCCTCCCGTGGAGTGATTGATACGAGCGCTGCCTCTGGAGGCCCTGAGGGGAACCCCCCCCCTCTCTCTCTCTCCCTCTCTCCCTCACCCCTCCTCCCCCTCACCGCCTGCATCCATCCTTCCCTCCCTCCCTCCTTCCCTCCTTCCCTCCTTCCCTCCTTCCATCCTTCCATCCTTCCAGCTCCTCAGGGCCGACAGTGATGGAGCGAGGCGGCGGACATCACAGACATCGGGGGGGCAAAGGAGGGGTGGGCTCTGATACTGTTGCTGCAGGAATAAGCCCCGCCTCCTGGAATCAACCTTTCACCATCTGGAGGTTTCTCATGAAGCAAGTTGTCAATAAAGTTTATATAATGATAATAACAATAATAATACGTTTTATTCATATAGAACTTTTTTTATCAGAGGATAAAACAACAATAACATTTAAATGTGAAAAGTTTATTAAAATCCATGAAGAAGAAACCGTGTTTTAATGTTTTCTTTATGAATCATAACGACTTTCAGGTGATGGCTTCTGCTCCTCCTCCTCTGCTCCTCCTCCTCTCCTCCTCCTCCTTGCTGCTCCTCCTCCTCGTCTCCTCCTCCTCGTCTGCTCCTCCTCTTCTGCTCCTCCTCCTCCTCTGCTCCTCCTCCTCTTCTGCTCCTCCTCTTCTGCTCCTCCTCCTTGCTGCTCCTCCTCCTCGTCTCCTCCTCTGCTCCTCCTCGTATGCTCCTCCTCTTCTGCTCCTCCTCCTCCTCTGCTCCTCCTCCTCTTCTGCTCCTCCTTGTCTGCTCCTCCTCTTCTGCTCCTCCTTGTCTGCTCCTCCTGGTCTGCTCCTCCTATGCCCCTCCTCCTCGTCTCTTCCTCTTCTGCTCCTCCTCTTCTGCTCCTCCTCCTCTGCTCCTCCTGGTCTGCTCCTCCTCCTCTGCTCCTCCTCCTCTGCTCCTCCTGGTCTGCTCCTCCTCCTATGCCCCTCCTCCTCTGCTCCTCCTCGTCTGCTCCTCCTCTTCTGCTCCTCCTCCTCCTCTGCTCCTCCTCCTCTTCTGCTCCTCCTCTTCTGCTCCTCCTCCTTGCTGCTCCTCCTCCTCGTCTCCTCCTCTGCTCCTCCTCGTATGCTCCTCCTCTTCTGCTCCTCCTCCTCCTCTGCTCCTCCTCCTCTTCTGCTCCTCCTTGTCTGCTCCTCCTCTTCTGCTCCTCCTTGTCTGCTCCTCCTGGTCTGCTCCTCCTATGCCCCTCCTCCTCGTCTCTTCCTCTTCTGCTCCTCCTCTTCTGCTCCTCCTCCTCTGCTCCTCCTGGTCTGCTCCTCCTCCTGGTCTGCTCCTCCTCCTCTGCTCCTCCTGGTCTGCTCCTCCTCCTATGCCCCTCCTCCTCTGCTCCTCCTGGTCTGCTCCTCCTCTTCTGCTCCTCCTCCTCTGCTCCTCCTGGTCTGCTCCTCCTATGCCCCTCCTCCTCGTCTCTTCCTCTTCTGCTCCTCCTCTTCTGCTCCTCCTCCTCTGCTCCTCCTGGTCTGCTCCTCCTCCTATGCCCCTCCTCCTCTGCTCCTCCTGGTCTGCTCCTCCTCCTCTGCTCCTCCTCCTCCTCGTCTCCTCCTCCTCCTCTAATCCTCCTCCTTGCTGCTCCTCCTCCTCATCTCCTCCTCCTCTTCTGCTCTTCCACGTCTGCTCCTCCACGTCTGCTCCTACACGTCTGGTCCTCCTCCTCTGCTCCTTCTCCTCTGCTCTTCCTCCTCTGCTCCTCCTCGTCTGCTCCTCCTCTTCTGCTCCTCCTCCTCTGCTCCTCCTCCTCTGCTCTTCCTCTTCTGCTCCTCCTCGTCTGCTCTTCCTCTTCTGCTCCTCCTCCTTCTCTGCTCCTCCTCCTCGTCTCCTCCTCCTCGTCAGCTCCTCCTCCTCTGCTCCTGCTCCTCGTCTGCTCTTCCACGTCTGCTCCTCCTCGTCTCCTCCTCCTCGTCTGCTCCTCCTCTTCTGCTCCTCCTCCTACTCCTCCTCTGCTCCTCCTCCTCTGCCCCTCCTCGTCTGCTCCTCCTCGTCTGCTCCTCCTCGTCTGCTCCTCCTCTTCTGCTCCTCCTCCTACTCCTCCTCTGCTCCTCCTCCTCTGCTCCTCCTCGTCTGCTCCTCCTCTTCTGCTCCTCCTCCTCTGCTCCTCCTCCTCGTCTGCTCCTCCTCTTCTGCTCCTCCTCTTCTGCTCCTCCTCCTCTGCTCCTCCTCCTCTTCTGCTCCTCCTCTTCTCCTCCTCCTCTGCTCCTCCTCGTCTGCTCCTCCTCTTCTGCTCCTCCTCCTCTGCTCCTCCTCCTCGTCTGCTCCTCCTCTTCTGCTCCTCCTCTTCTGCTCCTCCTCCTCTGCTCCTCCTCCTCTGCTCCTCCTCCTCTGCTCCTCCTCCTCTTCTGCTCCTCCTCCTCTGCTCCTCCTGGTCTGCTCCTCCTCCTCTGCTCCTCCTCCTCTGCTCCTCCTGGTCTGCTCCTCCTCCTATGCCCCTCCTCCTCTGCTCCTCCTCGTCTGCTCCTCCTCTTCTGCTCCTCCTCCTCCTCTGCTCCTCCTCCTCTTCTGCTCCTCCTCTTCTGCTCCTCCTCCTTGCTGCTCCTCCTCCTCGTCTCCTCCTCTGCTCCTCCTCGTATGCTCCTCCTCTTCTGCTCCTCCTCCTCCTCTGCTCCTCCTCCTCTTCTGCTCCTCCTTGTCTGCTCCTCCTCTTCTGCTCCTCCTTGTCTGCTCCTCCTGGTCTGCTCCTCCTATGCCCCTCCTCCTCGTCTCTTCCTCTTCTGCTCCTCCTCTTCTGCTCCTCCTCCTCTGCTCCTCCTGGTCTGCTCCTCCTCCTGGTCTGCTCCTCCTCCTCTGCTCCTCCTGGTCTGCTCCTCCTCCTATGCCCCTCCTCCTCTGCTCCTCCTGGTCTGCTCCTCCTCTTCTGCTCCTCCTCCTCTGCTCCTCCTGGTCTGCTCCTCCTATGCCCCTCCTCCTCGTCTCTTCCTCTTCTGCTCCTCCTCTTCTGCTCCTCCTCCTCTGCTCCTCCTGGTCTGCTCCTCCTCCTATGCCCCTCCTCCTCTGCTCCTCCTGGTCTGCTCCTCCTCCTCTGCTCCTCCTCCTTGCTGCTCCTCCTCCTCGTCTCCTCCTCCTCCTCTAATCCTCCTCCTTGCTGCTCCTCCTCCTCATCTCCTCCTCCTCTTCTGCTCTTCCACGTCTGCTCCTCCACGTCTGCTCCTACACGTCTGGTCCTCCTCCTCTGCTCCTTCTCCTCTGCTCTTCCTCCTCTGCTCCTCCTCGTCTGCTCCTCCTCTTCTGCTCCTCCTCCTCTGCTCCTCCTCCTCTGCTCTTCCTCTTCTGCTCCTCCTCGTCTGCTCTTCCTCTTCTGCTCCTCCTCCTTCTCTGCTCCTCCTCCTCGTCTCCTCCTCCTCGTCAGCTCCTCCTCCTCTGCTCCTGCTCCTCGTCTGCTCTTCCACGTCTGCTCCTCCTCGTCTCCTCCTCCTCGTCTGCTCCTCCTCTTCTGCTCCTCCTCCTACTCCTCCTCTGCTCCTCCTCCTCTGCCCCTCCTCGTCTGCTCCTCCTCGTCTGCTCCTCCTCGTCTGCTCCTCCTCTTCTGCTCCTCCTCCTACTCCTCCTCTGCTCCTCCTCCTCTGCTCCTCCTCGTCTGCTCCTCCTCTTCTGCTCCTCCTCCTCTGCTCCTCCTCCTCGTCTGCTCCTCCTCTTCTGCTCCTCCTCTTCTGCTCCTCCTCCTCTGCTCCTCCTCCTCTTCTGCTCCTCCTCTTCTCCTCCTCCTCTGCTCCTCCTCGTCTGCTCCTCCTCTTCTGCTCCTCCTCCTCTGCTCCTCCTCCTCGTCTGCTCCTCCTCTTCTGCTCCTCCTCTTCTGCTCCTCCTCCTCTGCTCCTCCTCCTCTGCTCCTCCTCCTCTGCTCCTCCTCCTCTTCTGCTCCTCCTCTTCTCCTCCTCCTCGTCTGCTCCTCCTCCTCTACTGCACAAATTCAACTATTGTTGTTTTATTTTTCTCTTCATCTGTAAAGATATATATTTAGATATATATGTTTTATTTAAAATTTAAAAAATGTTTTATTGATATTTTATTCTATTTTATTGATATTCTATTTTATTCTATTTTTATACTATTTATATTACTCTATTACTTTTTTTTTTTGGTTGAAATTACTGAGCATTGCTTAAAGAGAACCTGTGACTCAAGTATTTAATTGCCAGCAACTGCTTCTTGTTATCTCTGTGCATCTGACAATGAAAATCTTGAATCTTGAATCTTGAATCTTGAATCTTGAATCTTGAATCTTGAATCTTGAATCTTGAATCTTGAATCTTGAATCTTGAATCTTGAATCTTGAATCTTGAATCTTGAATCTTGAATCTTGAATCTTGAATCTTGAATCTTGAATCTTGAATCTTGAATCCTCTGCAGGACGCAGCAGGTTCATCTGAGGCTGAGGCTTTATTCTCTCTGACTGTGAATCTGCATGAACGAGCGTCGGTCTTTGTTGGCGTCTGTGAACGCTGTGGTCCGCCCGCTCCGCCTCCTCGCCGCTCCGCCTCCTCGCCGCCGCCACCTCGGCACCGAACAGGAAAAAGAGCTATTGTTGGTCATTTCAGCGGCGAGGAGTAGAAAGGCCCATAACTGCAGGCGCTGTGTGAAATGTTAAAACGCAGATTAGCTCGGCCGCCGCAGATCTCGCTCACAATGATTAAACACGGCGTCCTGCATTTCAATGGAGACACTTGTGGCTGCGAGCGCTGCGATAAGGTCCGGCTTTAATTCACACATGCGACATTCAGAGGGAATAAAGGACATGCTCTCAGAGAGCTGGGGGGGGGTGGGGGGGGGGGGGGGGCGCCTCGGTGTCCTCCGACAGCAGGACGCACAACAAACACACACAGACGCCGCGGGTGCTTTTAAACACGGAGACGAGTCCGAGTGAAGACTTGTAGAAATTAAAGTGCGACTGATTCGCTTCTTCAGACGAAACATAATCAATCACAGAGCGGTCACGGGTTCTGAGAATCATAATAATAATAATAATAATAATCCCTCAGAAGTGGGGAAAGGCCAGAAGGTATTTTATATTCAAGAGTCAGAATAGAAACTACACAACAAAACAATCTACACACACGACAACAGTTTGTCAAACATCTGAGTGAGAGAGAGTGTGAGGTCTCAAAAACAGTTCTGATGTTCCCTGGAACCCAAAGATTAAATGAATGGATTCTGGTGGACAAAGGTCAAAGGTCAAAGGTCAATGTGACATCACTGATCGGGTTCTTTGACCTTGTTCCACTCGATCTCAGGGAACCAGGAAAACAGGTTGTTTAACATCGGTCCTGAGGAATCTGAGTTCAGCGTTAAGTTCGTCTGTTCACACCTGAACTTGAGAGGAGAGAGGAAGGAGGAGAGGAAAGAAGAAGGGAAGGAGAGGAGAGGAGAAGGGAAGGAGAGGAGTGGAGAGGTGGATAACTGCATTTGAACTTAATAAAAGAGGAAGAGGAACTATAATAACTGCAGGTCACTCACAGCTGCACCGAGGAGGTCGAGCCTGAAACCAACGTTTAAATCTTCACACCCACAGTTTGTATTATCACCTCAGCTGCTTCTTCACCTCCTGTTCCCTCATCACTCCCTCGCTCTGCTCCCTCCTCCTCTTCCTCCTCTTCCTCCTCCTCCTCTTCCTCACCTCCTCCTCATGGGTCCATGCATCACCTCCCACCACCAGCAGCTGCCCGACAGTCTCCCTAATACCAATTACACAAAACTCCCTCCGCCCCCCCCGGCTCTTCCATTTCTTTCTCTCTCTGCAAAAACATGTATTTCCCGACCACAGAGCAGCTCCTTCCTCCTCCTCCTCCTCCTCCTCCTCCTCTTCATCCCTTTGTCTTCCTCTTCATCCTCCACTCAGAGATCTCATCTCAGTCTCACTCGGATGGAGAGAAATCGTATCTCATTTTGTCCACTCAGCGGTTTGAATAGAAGCTCAGAGACATATTTTCTTCATTCGTCTTAATGTGGCTTCATCACCTTGGATTTCCGGCCTCTTCATATTTGATCTGCTCAGTTTGCTCGGCTCCGGTTTCTCCTCCGTCCTCCGGCCCGAGTTCCCTCCACACGATCGATGAGGCCTCACGTTACCTTATTATATCATCATCTGCTTCCTGGTTCGGGTTTGTTTTACATCCCTGCGTCCGCGGCGACCACAGGAGGAGAGAGGGAGGAGAAGAGGAGGAGGGGGAGGGAGGATTGGGGAGAGAAACTGGAGAGGAGGAGGATGCAAAAGGAGAGGGATGAAGTTACAATGAGAGCAACCGAGGAGGAGGAAGAGAGGAGGAGAACATTGAAAAGGAGGAAAGACAATAAAGGTGAGGAGGAGGAATTGTTAAAGAGAAGAAGATGAGTAGGGAAGGAGGAGAAGAATAGGAAGAGGAGGATGGACATGATGAGGGGAGGAGGAGAAGATGAGGGGAGGAGGAGATGTTAAAGAGAAGAGGAGAGGAAGAGTTGGATGGACATAATGAGAGGAGGAGGAGAAGGAGGAGGAGGAAGGAGAGGAGGAGGAGATGCCAAAGAGAAGAAGATTAGTAGGGAAGGAGAAGAGGAATAGGAAGAGGAGAAAGGAGATGATGAGAGGAGGAGGAAGAAAGGAGGAGAACATTGAAAAGGAGAAAAGACAATAAAGTAGGAGGAAAGATACAGAAAGAAAAGACATGGGAAGGGAGAAAGGATGAGGGTGAAGAAAGGAGCAGAGAGGGAGGTGAAGGAGGAGTTGGAAATGAGAAAGAAGAAGAGGAGGAGGAAGGAAATGAGGAGGAGATGTTAAAGAGGAGAGGAGAGGAAGAGGAGGAAGGACATGAAGAGAGGAGGAGGAGATGTTAAAGGAAAGAAGAGGAGTAGGGAAGGAGGAGAGGAATAGGAAGAGGAGGATGGACATGATGGGAGGAGGAGAAGATGTTTGAGAGAAGAGAAGAGGAAGAGGTGGATGGACATAATGAGAGGAGGAGGAGGAGGAGAAGGAGGAGGAGGAAGGAGAGGAGGAGGAGATGTTAAAGAGAAGAGGAGTAGGAGGAAGGAGAAATGAAATGACGAGAGGAGGAGGAGATGTTGAAGAGAAGAAGGGAGGAAGAGGAGATTATGAGAGGAGGAGGAGAGGAATATGAAGAGGAAGAAGGAAATGAGGACAGGAATAGGAAGAGGAGGGAGATGTTAAAGAAAAGAAGAGGAGTAGGGAAGGAGGAGAGGAATAGGAAGAGGAGGATGGACATGATTAGAGGAGGAGGAGAATATGAGAGGAGGAGGAGATGTTAAAGAGAAGAGGAGAGGAAGAGGAGGATGAACATGAAGAGAGGAGGAGGAGATGTTAAGAGAAGAAGAGGAGTAGGGAAGGAGGAGAGGAATAGGAAGAGGAGGATGGACATGATGGGAGGAGGAGGAGAAGGAGGAGGAAGGAGAGGAGGAGATGTTAAAGAGAAGAGGAGTAGGAGGAAGGAGAGGAGGGATGAAATGACGAGAGGAGGAGGAAGATGAGGAGGAGGGAGAGGAGGAGGAGATGCTAAAGAGAAGAAGAGGAGTAGGGAAGGAGGAGAGGAATAGGAAGAGGAGGATGGACATGATTAGAGGAGGAGGAGATGCTTAAGAGAAGAGGAGAGGAAGAGGAGGATGAACATGATGAGAGGAGGAGGAGAAGGAGGAGGAGGAAGGAGAGGAGGAGGAGATGTTAAAGAGAAGAGGAGTAGGAGGAAGGAGAGGAGGAGGAGATGTTAAAGAGAAGAAGGGAGGAAGAGGAGATTATGAGAGGAGGAGGAGATGAATAGGAAGAGGAAGAAGGAAATGAGGACAGGAATAGGAAGAGGAGGGAGATGTTAAAGAGAAGAAGAGGAGTAGGGAAGGAGGAGAGGAATAGGAAGAGGAGGATGGACATGATGGGAGGAGGAGGAGATGTTAAGAGAAGAAGAGGAGTAGGGAAGGAGGAGAGGAATAGGAAGAGGAGGATGGACATGATGAGAGGAGGAGGAGACGTTAAGGGAAGAAGAGGAGGAAGAGGAGCATGGACATGATGAGAGGAGGAGGAGTATATGAGAGGAGGAGGAGATGTTAAAGAGAAGAGGAGAGGAAGAGGAGGATGAACATGATGAGAGGAGGAGGAGATGTTAAGAGAAGAAGAGGAGTAGGGAAGGAGGAGGTGAATGGGAAGAGGAGGAAGGAGAAGATGAGAGGAGGAGGAGGAGGAGATGTTAAAGAGAAGACAAACAGCTTGAATAAAGAAGAGGGGTGAAGTGATGATACCCTTGGGTGGGGGGGGGTGGGGGAGGAGCAACCTGCTGTAACTGTGTCATCGGCTTCAAAACAAACTCTGATAATATTTTCTTTTTGTTGTTCACAGAAATATTGTGCGGCGATGAATTTAATCATTTTGCCCCGAATTTCAATTTGCTGCTGTCACGCCATGCAACACGCCAGGGTTTGTTTTTACTGACACGTGATTGGCTGGCGTTTCGCTCTGCGGCTCGACGCCACCCGAGGATCCACCGTCCAACTTCCTGAAGTGGAATCCAACGAAACAAACGTCGTGTGTTCGAGTCTTTTCTGGAAGAGTCAGTGACGTTAAAGCTTTTTAACCTTTGACCTCTGCAGCAGAAATAATCCTGTTTTCTTCCTGTGATTTTATTTCCTAGAGAATCTTCAAATTCTTCTCATCTCTAAAATCTTTTACAGCCTCAGATGAAAGGTTCTGTAAATTATAAAATCATGATAAATCAATTAAATTACTGAAATTGTGTCAAACATGATCTTTGTATATAATTTTGCCAAATAAACACAAACACATTTCTCTTCTCTCCAGAACTTGTTTGAACCACGTTTGAATTTTTGAGAGAAGATCATTTCAACCTCCATGCTTGTCTCAGAATCTTTTACATTTGTTTAATTTAATTTAAATTCAACCTTCTCAGATCTTCATCTCCAGACGTCTTCCCAGTTCTTCATGTTTCTTTATGATCTGATCCAGAGTCAGATCTTCTCCGGACACGTCACCAGAATCTGAATCTGACTCAGCATGATAAATAAATACAATTACTGAAATTGTTTTAATCAGAAAAAAGCTCAAACCTGATTTTTGTATATAATTTTGCCAAATAAACACAAACACATTTCTTATCTCTCCAGAACTCGTCTGAATGATGTTTGACTTTTTGAGATGAGATCATTTCAACCTCCATGTTTGTCTCAGAATCTTTGACATTTGTTCAAGCTGCTTGAACTGGTTTTAATTTAAATTCAACCTTCTCAGATCTTCATCTCCAGACGTCTTCCCAGTTCTTCATGTTTCTTTATGATCTGATCCAGAGTCAGATCTTCTCCGAACACGTCACCAGAATTAGAATCTGACTCAGCATGATAAATAAATACAATTACTGAAATTGTTTTAATCAGAAAAAAGCTCAAACCTGATTTTTGTATATAATTTTGCTAAATAAACACAAACACATTTCTTATCTCTCCAGAACTTGTTTGAACCAAGTTTGAATTTTTGAGATGAGAACATTTCAACCTCCATGTTTGTCTCAGAATCTTTGACATTTGTTCACGCTGCTTGAACTGATTTTAATTTAAATTCAACCTTCTCAGATCTTCATCTCCAGACGTCTTCCCAGTTTGGATCTTTGCTCCGGATCCACCGGATGCAAAGTTCTTCATGTTTCTTTATGATCTGATCCAGAGTCAGATCTTCTCCGAACACGTCACCAGAATCTGAATCTGAATCTGAAATGTTTTCCTGTTTGTTCAGTGGAGTCAAGTCGTCTTTATTCACGTTTCAGTTCTGACAAACAAACACAGAGTCGCCATCTTCCTTTGAATGAATGTATTTTATTGTAAAGCTATAAGGAAGGAGTAATTACAAGATATCATTTCTTTGATTTGCTCAGCAAAAATAAAAGACCACATTATTTTTTTTTTTCAAATTCAAACATGCGAATGCTGATCAAAAGAGAAAAACAGATGAAGAATCAAACAAACACGTCACACGACTTCCTCTGAGAAAAACCAAACCCATGAAACCAACAGAACCAATGTACAGCCGGCGCCCGGACTCGCCCGGGACCCGGTGAGAGACGGAGAGAGAGCGGTGAAGCCGGTGGACGATGGAGGAAAGACGCTGACTCATCACTCCTACGTTTAATAGAGCCTACGTTACTTTAGACGATATAATCCTACAGGTTCACGGTCAGATTTTCCTTCACGTTGTTTGAATATATAGATATATTTTTTTTTTCATCTGCGTTTTTTTATTTTATAAACCTACACTTGCATGTACATAAAACTGTACAAAAAACAAGGCATCACTGTCATTGTTCCTATATAAATATAACCAACCAACAATTAGGCTACAAACAAGGACTTCCTGTAAAGACGACAGTGACTCGGCAGTTCTGATCCGCCGTCTTCTAATTCATAAAATACAAGAAAATAATAATAATTCTCCTTCCTGGTCGTCGTGTGGAAGCTTCGAGTCGACAGGAATTCACTCAATCAATCAATTCAATGTGTCCTTAACGACGCTTTACACCAGATCCCAAGATAATTCATCAATTATCTCTATGAACAATAACAAGCTGTTTTCAGAACAGTGTCTCTGAGGAGCTTTTATTTTTCACACAAACAAATCCTGTGTTTTATGACTATTTTTAGTTTAATGTCATTATCTCATCGTTGTGTAACAATTATAAATTTATTATTTTTTTACAATATCAAAATAAAACCTTATGGATTCCTAATTCCTTTAATTTTGTGAAAACAAGTTAATAAAATATCTCACAGGATTTTTTCCTTAAATACATTTCCAGGATTCACAATTTCAAACCATTTTCACCATTTACATATTTTTTCAAGATAACAACTTAAGCAGCTGTGGTTTGAATAAATTATTATTTTTAGATAATGAGTGAGATCACAACCTTCATCTCATCAGATCGTGACCTAATTATGTGATTTCTCTTTCTTTCTCTAAATGCGAGATGTTAATTTATTCATTTGCTTGAAATCGACGTTTATTTTATTAAAAGCAGATTTAAGAACAACGTGTTTCTCAGCGTGAGGTCGTTAAACGTTAAACGTTCACGTGCTCGTGACGGGAACGTGGATCTGTTCCCCGGGTGCTCGTGTGGTTTTAAGGCTGTTGAGTTGTGACCATGTGATCGTTCCCGTCAGGATTCAGCAGCTCGAGGTTTGAAACTCGCCTGAGACCTGACTTCCTGTTTCAGTTGAACCAGTTGTTTGGGTCACGATGGAATAAAGAAAACACAGATTCCAGTTCTGCCCGTTCAGAAAACATCATTTACATCGTCGCGTCTGGTAAAAACAGCCACGACCATTTATATTCATACAGCATGTCTACAGCAGTGTTGGTTCCATAACATTGATAAAACAACCGCGACGACAACAAAAATGTTTAATATTTATAAAGTTGGCTTGTTTCATGCTCAGCTGAAGCCGGCGGTGACTCCGGCTTCGGTATAATACAAAACCAAAAAACAGCAAAGACTCCGTCATCACGAGGTTTCACGAGGGAACCGATCGGCCGCTCGCGTGTCGGGACGGTTCCCACGGATCAAAGTCCAGTCACAGAATCAAAGATCAAAGCAAAGAGCGATGAGTTGAGTCCGATCAAAGGAAATTAATCAGATTCTGAAGAAAAGCTTCATATTAAAGTTTGAATTCATGAGTGTTTTTGATTGTATATGACAGGATTCTCGTCATTTTTGAAAACTTTCTCACAACTTTCTGTTTTTTTGATTTTAGAAAAAGCAAAATGTAAATTTTAAGAGAACAGAAAAACAATCAAATGACAGAAGTAGGTTTCTGTTGATTCTATAAAAACCCTATAATCGAGCTGCAGGTGTCTCATAGTTTTAGTTTTATAGAATCTTCTCTTTTCTGTGACTCAATCATCATCTGTGGAAATTCTCCCGGACACAGAAATCGAGGATGAGAAGAACAAACTTGTTCCAGACGGTCGAGTGAAGAGAAGAGATATGATTTAACTCATGACGTCACCGCGGAAACGGAGATTAATTAAATCTGTGTCTGAACAAAGTGAAGATTCTTTGTGAAAAACGGCAAAAACTCAGAAACCAAAAACGTTCATGTTTGAATTCATCAAGAAACCAGAAGAGTTTCAGATCTGAATCAGAATCACAGGCTGCATCTCCAATTATACTTTTATAAAGACTGATGTTTGGTTACTGACAATTTTCATTTATTCATATACACTAAATTTCAGTTAAATATAAATGAGATTAACTGAAAGATTAAATTCACACTTGAAAATATGACTCAGACAATAAGCATCACAAACATTCAACGCAGGATCATTAACTAAAGTTCTTAGAGATTAAATGTTGAAACTGTAAAACAAAACAAGAAGCCTAAAGAGGGAGATGCTGAAAAGTCTCAATCGCTTCATAAGTACGAAATTCAATTTCTAAATACACGAGTCACATGATCAGAAAAACGATAACGATAAAAAGTAAGAATCGGAGAAACAGTCTGTGATTCGATAAAACGTTCGTCAGCAGTAAACCAGGAGAAGAGCTTCTTGTCGACTGAGTGAAAGTCCACAAGTCTTCAAATTGGAAACACACACACACACACACACACACACACACACACACACACACACACACACACACACACACACACACACACACACACACACACACACACACACACACACACACACACACACACACACACACACACACACACACACACACACACACACACACACACTCAGGAGGAACTCTCTCGGCCTCAGGTAAAGCAAACAGCGAGGTCAGAGGTCACCAAAGGTCCCGAGGGGTCACCTGAGGTTACGTTTCTTCTTCTGGGGTTAATTGGTGGCAGAGAGTTGAGGTTAAACGGACGCCGCTTCACCTCCGGCCTCTCTCTCCTCCATCTTTACCTTACGCAGCACAACACGCCGGCCGCCCGGGACTCGAACCACCGGGCGAGCGGAGAGGGAAATGAAAAAATGACTTGTTTACAGTGAGAGGGTGAAGCGTGGCGAAGGAGGAGGAGGAGGAGGAGGAGGAGGAGGAGGAGGAGGAAGGAGGAGGAGGGAGGAGGAGGAGGAGGGAGGAGGAGGAGGAGGAGGAGGAGGAGGAGGAGGAGGAGGAGGAGGAGGAGGAGGAAGGAGGAGAGTGGATGTGGACCTCCATGTTTGGCCCGTAAATAATCAATCAGCGCGATGAACGCCGGCGTTAAATCACCCGAGGACGACGGCGAGCACGAGGGAGGGCGGCGGCGGCGGTGGCGGCGGCGGCGCCAGTGAACTCTAAATCTCTGTCACAGGGCGGGTTGAACGCCGGTTGAATGATGGTTGATTTATGTGCAGGGGAATACTGTGTGTGTGAGTGTGTTTGTGTGTTTGTGGGTGTGTGTTACGTCACAATGAATCAAATCACCTAAAGGAGAAATTGTGTTTTGAATCGTATTAACTTCCAAACACATGGAGATCAAACACAAACGTTTCTACATTAAAGAGAAATTAGAATCTGAACGAGCTCGACACCACGAGTTAAAGAAGAAGAAGAAGAAGTGTGGAGCAGTGAAGCTGATCTCAGAGAGAAGTGTGCGCCCGCTCCCTGACCTGCGGAGAGACTTTGATGTTCCCTGGTTCTCCTCCTGGAGGCTCGATGTTCACACGCAGCTCAACGAGCGACGCGTGGTTCAGTCTGGATTCAGCCCGGAGACGTTCTGCCAGCAGGGGGCAGATAATCCCACATGTTCCCTCCGCCGCTGCTTCCTTTGTTCACGCTAAGTTTCACGAAATGAACAAAGTGTTTCACACGAAATGAAGCCGAAGAAACAGATTTTGTTTTGTAGTTTGATTCACGGATTCATTTCATCTTTGACTTTGTTTTAAATCAGAAAATACTTGATTATAATATTTCTCTGGTATTGTTTTGTGTGAGTGGAGGAAGGATCTCCGCTCGCCGGCTGATTCCTGTTCAGACTCAGAGACTCAGAGACTCAGAGACTCAGAGACTCAGAGACTCAGAGACTCAGAGACTTAGAGACTCAGAGACCCAGAGACTCAGAGACTCAGAGACTTAGAGACTCAGAGACCCAGAGACTCAGAGACTCAGAGACCCAGAGACTCAGAGACTCAGTGACTCAGAGACTCAGAGACTCAGAGACTCAGAGACTCAGAGACTTAGAAACTCAGAGACTGAGAGACTCAGAGACTCAGAGACTCAGAGACTCAGAGACTCAGAGACTCATACACTCAGAGACTCAGAGACTCAGAGACTCAGAGACTCAGAGACTCAGAGACACAGAGACTCAGAGACTCAGAGACTCAGAGACTCAGAGACTCAGTGACTCAGTGACTCAGTGACTCAGAGACCCAGAGACTCAGAGACTCAGAGACTCAGAGACTCAGAGACTCAGAGACTCAGAGACTCAGAGACTTAGAGACTCAGACACTCAGACACTCAGAGACTCAGAGACTCAGAGACTCAGAGACTCAGAGACTCAGAGACTCAGAGACTCAGAGACTTAGAGACTCAGCGACTCAGACACTCAGAGACTCAGAGACTCAGAGACTCAGAGACTCAGAGACTCAGAGACTCAGAGACTTAGAGACTCAGAGACTCAGACACTCAGAGACTCAGAGACTTAGAGACTCAGAGCCTCAGACACTTAGAGACTCAGAGCCTCAGAGACTCAGAGCCTCAGACACTTAGAGACTCAGAGCCTCAGAGACTTAGAGACTCAGAGCCTCAGAGACTCAGAGACTCAGACACTTAGAGACTCAGAGACTCAGAGACTCAGAGACTTAGAGACTCAGTGACCCAGAGACTCAGAGACTCAGACACTCAGAGACTCAGAGACTCAGAGACTCAGAGACTTAGAGACTCAGAGACTCAGACACTCAGAGACTCAGAGACTTAGAGAATCAGAGCCTCAGACACTTAGAGACTCAGAGCCTCAGAGACTTAGAGACTCAGAGCCTCAGAGACTCAGAGACTCAGAGACTTAGAGATTCAGAGACTCAGAGACTCAGAGACCCAGAGACTCAGAGACTCAGAGACTCAGAGACACAGAGACTCAGAGACTCAGAGACTCAGAGACTCAGAGACTCAGAGACTCAGAGACTTAGAGACTCAGAGACTCAGTGACCCAGAGACTCAGAGACTCAGAGACTCAGAGACTCAGAGACACAGAGACTCAGAGACTTAGAGACTCAGAGACTCAGAGACTCAGTGACTCAGAGACTCAGACACTCAGAGACTCAGAGACTCAGACACTCAGAGACTCAGAGACTCAGAGACTCAGTGACTCAGAGACTCAGAGACTCAGTGACTCAGAGACTCAGTGACTCAGAGACTCAGACACTCAGAGACTCAGAGACTCAGTGACTCAGAGACTCAGTGACTCAGAGACTCAGTGACCCAGAGACTCAGAGACTCAGAGACTCAGCGACTCAGAGACTCAGAGACTCAGAGACTCAGAGACTTAGAGACTCAGACACTCAGACACTCAGAGACTCAGAGACTCAGAGACTTAGAGACTCAGCGACTCAGAGACTCAGAGACTCAGAGACTCAGAGACTTAGAGACTCAGCGACTCAGAGACTTAGAGACTCAGCGACTCAGAGACTCAGAGACTCAGAGACTCAGAGACTTAGAGACTCAGTGACCCAGAGACTCAGAGACTCAGACACTCAGAGACTCAGAGACTCAGAGACTCAGAGACTTAGAGACTCAGAGACTCAGACACTCAGAGACTCAGAGACTTAGAGAATCAGAGCCTCAGACACTTAGAGACTCAGAGCCTCAGAGACTTAGAGACTCAGAGCCTCAGAGACTCAGAGACTCAGAGACTTAGAGATTCAGAGACTCAGAGACTCAGAGACCCAGAGACTCAGAGACTCAGAGACTCAGAGACACAGAGACTCAGAGACTCAGAGACTCAGAGACTCAGAGACTCAGAGACTCAGAGACTTAGAGACTCAGAGACTCAGTGACCCAGAGACTCAGAGACTCAGAGACTCAGAGACTCAGAGACACAGAGACTCAGAGACTTAGAGACTCAGAGACTCAGAGACTCAGTGACTCAGAGACTCAGACACTCAGAGACTCAGAGACTCAGACACTCAGAGACTCAGAGACTCAGAGACTCAGTGACTCAGAGACTCAGAGACTCAGTGACTCAGAGACTCAGTGACTCAGAGACTCAGACACTCAGAGACTCAGAGACTCAGTGACTCAGAGACTCAGTGACTCAGAGACTCAGTGACCCAGAGACTCAGAGACTCAGAGACTCAGCGACTCAGAGACTCAGAGACTCAGAGACTCAGAGACTTAGAGACTCAGACACTCAGACACTCAGAGACTCAGAGACTCAGAGACTTAGAGACTCAGCGACTCAGAGACTCAGAGACTCAGAGACTCAGAGACTTAGAGACTCAGCGACTCAGAGACTTAGAGACTCAGCGACTCAGAGACTCAGAGACTCAGAGACTCAGAGAGACTCACAGACTCACAGACTCACAGACTCAGAGACTCAGACACTCAGACTGAATCGACTTCCGGACCACTAGCCTCCACCCGAGCAAATTAGCACCGATATTAGAGTTCCTTTGGCGTGCTGAGTGGGGGGGGGCGGGGTTAGTGGACTGAAGCCGGTGTCATTAATCCTGCGTTCCTGAGCCCACCCCCCCCTCTCTCGCCGAACGCAGCTAACAGGTTTGACAAATACTCCAGATCAACGGCTCTGCCTCACACTGAGGAGGGAAAGAGGGAGGAGCTAACGAGAGCGGCTGTGAAGTGTCGGCGCCATCGGCCCAGATTCCAGCTGCTGGCAGGGACCAGGACGTTCTCACCAGCTTCTCTTCTGTGGATCAAGCTTTTTAATCTTTTGTGCCAAGAGTGTTACTTTTTTAAAATCTGTGAGAGAAGCTTGAGTTTTAAAATACGAGCTGAAGCACGAGAAGAATTCAAACGACCTGATTGATATCAAGCTGTCTGTGGACGTTCGGGTTCCCCAGAGGACGCAGACTCTCAGGACCTCTCTGACCTTCTGACTTCCTGAAAACTCTCAAACTTTAATATCTCTGAGAAAAGCTAATTTAACCTTGAATATTCATGTTCCCCAGAGGTTGAATAAAACTCTGATAACTCTCCTGTTCCTTCTTCCTGCTCCACCACATTCACACCTTCATGTCTCCTGTTTATATCAACATCCAAACACTGAACAGACACGTTTACTGATCTGCTCTCTGCTCCCCAGAGGAAGAACCCTTTGATTTCAATGGAACAAGATAAATGTTTAGTTTTACAGCTCGGTTCAGCCTCTGGGGGCCGTGAGCAGGAAGTTATCTGTAGTATGGGGTCATGTGATGTGGGAGGAGCTCCTGGTTTACTCCTGACGACTTGAATCTGATCCACTTCCTGAAACGTTCTGGTTTCTCTCTGGTTCTGAACAAACTGGCGTCGCTGCCTCTAACGGTTTCACCTCCTGATCTCACATTGTGTCGTAAAGTCGTGGAGGAGAGAAAAGATATAATAAAAAGTCTTAATAACTCGGCAGCGTCGGTGATGCTCTGGAGTTCAGCTTCCTGCCGTGGCGGCGCCGCTCCTCTGTACACGCCACGGTTTCCAGGATCTTCCTCCCGTCACTGTTTGTGGTATTTACAGATCTGTACACGGAATACGAGAAACAACTAAAAGTTCTCACGACAGCTGTGGCGAGTGGGAAACAGCCGCGGCCCCGGCAGAAGTCCTGGTGGCGAGCGCCAGCGGATCCTGGTTAGAAAAGGAACCCGGTTGATTTGATGCAACTTGGCCCAAAAAGGTATTTCCAGGATCCACGGAGAAAAGTTAACACAAAAAGAAAAAGAAATGAATCAAATCCAGAAAAAGGAGGATAGGTAGCATTACACAGTATATTTAAGTAGGATTTACAAGAAGTTCTTTCCCTTCTTCTTCCCCCCCGAAGGTTGTTTTCTTTTTCTGTTCCAACACAAAACCTAAAGCGACGCACAAAATCCAACGCAAACACGTGAGCAGCTCAAGAGTTTCCCATTAAATGATCACAACGATGAGGTGGAGTTTACATTCCGTCTTCAGTCGATTTGAATTAAATCTATTTTACATTTGATTGGTGTCTGGAGGTGGGCGGCGGCAATGGGCGTGGCAGTGGGCGAGGTGGGCGGGGTCTAAAGCCTTGTACAGTGGATGCAGTTATAAAAAGGAAGAAGGGGGCGTCGGTGCTGCGGCACGGCGAGAAGTAGGCACAGGGGGCGACAGTGAGGAGGTGGGGGGGGGGGGCGGGCGGGGGCGAGCAGCGTCGGGGGATGACCAGGGGAGTACAGGCGGGTGGTCCGGGGGGTCTTCAGGTGGAGAGCGGCGCCCCCTCACAGGTAGATCTCCCTCTTGGCGGTCTGGCCGGTGGGCGTGGTCGCCGAGTGGAACTCCACCGCCTGGCTCAGCGGGATCTCCTCCAGGCCGCAGTCCTTCCCAGACGAGTCTCCGCCCCCCCCGGGGTAGGCACTGCTGTAGGGGGTCATGAAGCGCATGTTGGCCACTTTGGAACCACCGCCTCCGCCGCCGCCGCCGCTGCCCGTGCCGCGCTCCTCCGTCATCAGCGGCTTGGGGCTGCCGTTGGCCATCAGCGTCTCCGGCCCGTCCATCTCCTGGTAAGGCACGAAGGTGGCGAGCGGGGGGGCGTTCTTGGCCACCTTGCGGGTGGGCGACGGCTGGCCGGGCATCCAGCAGGAGTCGGAGTGGCCGAACTCGGTGCACTCGTGCGTGCAGTTACCGGTCATCGCCACGTCGGGGAGGGGCCTCAGGTCTGAGGGGAGAGAGAGAGAGAAACAGAGGGAGGAGGGTGAGTTACAGGGGACAGCACCGGGGGGGGGGGGGGGCGGTGGATATGGTGATGAATCTGGTGATGAAAACAGCAAAAACTCAGAAAACAAAAACGTTCATGATTGAATTCATGAAGAAACCAGAAAAGTTTCAGATCTGGATCAGAATTACAATCATACTTTAATAAAGACTGATGTTTCGTTACTGACCATTTTAATTTATTCATATTCACTAAATTTCAGTTAAATATAAATGAGATTAACTGAAAGATTAAATTCACACTTAAAAATATGACTCAAACAATAAGCATCACAAACATTCAACGCATGATCATTAAATAAAGTTCTTATAGTTTTAATGTTGAAACAAAAAAGTAAAAACGAAAGAAGAAACTTAAAGATGGAGAGGATGAAAAGTCTCAGTCGCTTCATAAGTACGAGATTAATTTTCTAAATACACGAGTCACATGATCAGAAAAATGATAACGATAAAAAGTAAGAATCGGAGAAACAGTCTGTGATTTAGACTTTAGACTGAGTGAAAGTTGACAAGTCTTCAAATTGGAAACACACACCCACACACACACACACACACTCAGGAGAAACTCTCTCGGCCTCAGGTAAAGCAAACAGCGAGGTCAGAGGTCACCAGAGGTCCTGAGGGGTCACCTGAGGTTACGTTTCTTCTTCTGGGGTTAATATGGTGATGAATCTGGAGATGAACTCACACGTGGAACTCAGGGTTTGTGTTTGTGTTTGTGTTTGTGTTTGTGTCCTCGCACACGTCTGCATTTCCCTTTATCACTTTTATTATAAACCTTCTTTGTTGGTTTGTATTTCACTCATTTTCCAGATGAGTTTCTCAGTGATTTAATTTGATCTTCTTTCCCTTTTTCTGTGTTTTGAATGAGTCGTTATTATCTGTGTCATTAGGAGTTTCCTTGCAGACGAGTGCTTGTTCGTGCTTTGTGGGTTTTGTTCACTGCTTCGCGAAAAAAAACAATTTCCTCTGCGATGATAAAGTCTGGAATGAAACAGGAATCGACAGCAGACAGATAAATGTTTCCAGTCGCAGGCGTCGGTGCAAATATCTGAGTGTAAATGTTGCTTTTGTTTCCTTAAAAACCAACAAACCTGAACCTGTGTCACAGATCAGCTGCTGGCAGCAGAGACGCTGATTCAAACTGTCATTATCCCGTTATCCACACACACGGCTCCCTCCATTGGAGAGAAATTAATTAAAGCTGGCTGTGTATTTTTAAAGTCGCTAATAGTTCACAAAGTGCCAGGAACGTTGAGAGCATGAAACAGGATCAGTTTGATGTGAGGAAGCGGGAAAAAAGGTTCGTTAAGAAGCTAATTATGATGCACAAACAGCCAATTAAGGGATAAACAACGTGAACTGCTTTTTTCTTCACCTGCAGGAAACGACACGAAGGAAGATGACAGATAGAGACGATGTTTTTATGTCCAGGTGTGAATGTTCTGCAGGTTTCTCACCTCTGGGTTCTGTCACATGTTCTCATCTGAGAGAAGTTGAGTCTGATCAAAGAAAATTAATCTCAACTTTCGAATTTAAATTTCAGAAAACGCTAAATGTAAATTTAAGAGAACAGAAAAATAATCAAAGGAAAGAAGTCGTTTTCTGTGGATTCTTTAAAAACCATAGAATCGAGCTGCAGGTGTCTCATAGTTTTAGTTTTATAGAAACGTCTCTTTTCTGTGACTCGTACGTCATCAGTGGAAATGTCCCGAACACAGAAATCCAGGATGAGAAGAACAAACTTGTTCCAGACGGTCGAGTGAAGAGAAGAGAGACGAGTGAACAAAGTGAAGATTCTTTGTGAAAACGCCAAAAACTCAGAAACCAAAAACGTTCATGTTTGAATTCATCAAGAAACCAGAAGAGTTTCAGATCTGAATTAAGGAAAAAAAAGATGAGAAGATGTTTGTTTCTCCAGAGGTTTGAAGGTTCAGGTTTCTAACCTCCAGGTCCTGTCACATGATCTCATCTGAGAGAAGTTGAGTCTGATCAAAGAAAATGAATCAGTTGAAAACTTTCTCAACTTTCGAATTTAAATTTCATAGAAAGCTAAATGTAAATTTAAGAGAACAGAAAAATAATCAAAGGAAAGAAGTCGTTTTCTGTGGATTCTTTAAAAACCATAGAATCCAGCTGCAGGTGTCTCATAGTTTTAGTTTTATAGAAACTGAATCAGTTGAAAACTATCTCAATTTCGAATTTAAATTTCAGAGAAAGCTAAATGTAAATTTAAGAACGTCTCTTTTCTGTGACTCGTATATCATCCGTGGAAATGTCCCGAACACAGAAATCCAGGATGAGAAGAACAAACTCGTTCCAGACGGTCGAGTGAAGAGAAGAGAGACGAGTTCACTCGTGACGTCACCGAGGAAACGGAGATGAATTAAATCTGTGTCTGAACAAAGTGAAGATTCTTTGTGAAAACGGCAAAAACTCAGAAACCAAAAACCTTCATGTTTGAATTCATCAAGAAACCAGAAGAAGTTTCAGATCTGAATTAAGGAAAAAAAAGATGAGAAGATGTTTGTTTCTCCAGAGGTGTGAAGGTTCACGTTTCTAACCTCCAGGTTCTGTCACATGATCTCATCTGAGAGAAGTTGAGTCTGATCAAAGAAAATGAATCAGTTGAAAACTATCTCAACTTTAGAATTTAAATTTCAGAAAACGCTAAATGTAAATTTAAGAGAACAGAAAAATAATCAAAGGAAAGAAGTCGTTTTCTGTGGATTGTTTAAAAACCATAGAATCGAGCTGCAGGTGTTTCATAGTTTTAGTTTTATAGAAACTGAATCAGTTGAAAACTATCTCAATTTCGAATTTAAATTTCAGAGAAAGCTAAATGTAAATTTAAGAACGTCTCTTTTCTGTGACTCGTATATCATCCGTGGAAATGTCCCGAACACAGAAATCCAGGATGAGAAGAACAAACTTGTTCCAGACGGTCGAGTGAAGAGAAGAGAGACGAGATCACTCGTGATGTCACCGAGGAAACGGAGATGAATTAAATCTGTGTCGGAACAAAGTGAAGATTCTTTATGAAAACGGCAAAAACTCAGAAACCAAAAACGTTCATGTTTGAATTCATCAAGAAACCAGAAGAGTTTCAGATCTGAATTAAGGAAAAAAAAAAACAACGTGAACTGCTTTTTTCTTCACCTGCAGGAAACGACACGAAGGAAGATGACGGATGGAGACGATGTTTGTTTCTCCAGACGTGTGAACGTTCATGTTTCTAACCTCCGGGTCCTGTCACATGATCTCCTCTGAGCCAATGAGACGAGCCGGTGGACGGACGGACGTTTAAAAAAGAAATCACAGCTCAGAATGTAAAAAGGTCAGAGAGATGGAAGCAGAAATATCAATGGTTATGCAGAAAGTAACCTTTCCTCTTCCGTGCGTGACATTAGATCATTCTTTGATACAGGAGACTGGCGAGGGGGGGGGGCGGTCCTCGTGGGGGAACGGCGTTTATTCCCCAAAATGCCTTTCGCTTCATGCATAATTGAAATTCATTGCCTGGGTTTTTTTTGCTCAAGCAGCTGCAGTCGGCTGTTCTGTCTGTTTGCAGGTTGACGAGCTCGTTCTAATCCCGCCGATGCTGAGTCGTGACCGCACGCTCGCTCTTTTTTAAACTTCTTTTAAATTCCGCTCGCCACATTCTCACGGCCGCCGCCTTCGCCGTGGATTTTGGTTTTTAAGCACTTCCCATGCAAAAGCAATGTGCTTGCACAAAATGTGAAGTCATGTGCGAGTGGCTGTTTAATAAAGTGCTTTTCATTCTGGACCTGGTGTCAGCAGCCGGCGCCTCGGAGCTCGGCTGAACACAACTCACTGTAACACAACTCACTGCAACACAACTCACTGTAACACAACACACTGCAACACAACTCACTGTAACACAACACACTGCAACACAACTCACTGCAACACAACTCACTGCAACACAACTCACTGTAACACAACTCACTGCAACACACCTCACTGCAACAACACAACTCACTGCAACACAACTCACTGTAACACAACTCACTGCAACACAACTCACTGCAACACAACTCACTGTAACACAACACACTGCAACACACCTCACTGCAACACAACTCACTGTAACACAACTCACTGCAACACAACACACTGTAACACAACACACTGCAACACAACTCACTGCAACACAACGCAGCAACACAACGCAGCAACTCAACACACTGTAACACAACTCACTGTAACACAACTCACTGCAACACAACGCAGCAAAACAACTCACTGCAACACAACTCACTGCAACTCAACTCACTGCAACACACCTCACTGCAACACAACACACTGTAACACAACTCACTGTAACTCGACTCACTGTAACTCAACTCACTGCAACACACCTCACTGCAACACAACTCACTGCAACACAACTCACAGCAACACAACTCACTGTAACTCAACTCACTGCAACACAACTCACAGCAACACACCTCACAGCAACACACCTCACTGCAACACAACTCACAGCAACACACCTCACTGCAACACAACTCACAGCAACACACCTCACTGCAACACAACTCACAGCAACACACCTCACTGCAACACACCTCACTGCAACACAACTCACTGCAACACAACTCACTGCAACACAACTCACTGCAACACAACTCACTGCAACACAACTCACTGCAACACAACTCACTGCAACACAACTCACTGCAACACAACTCACTGTAACACACCTCACAGCAACACAACTCACTGCAACACAACTCACTGCAACACAACGCAGCAACAACAAGGACGCACAAATGGCCTCAGCCGCCCAGTTGAAGTTCACTGGTCAACAACCACCACATTCGACCTCTGACATTTTCATTTCTACCAACAGTTGATTCCAGATATTGTTTTTTGTTCCATATCTCATTCACTTATGGAGGAGGCGGAGTTTATGATCCTCACTGCACGTCCTCCATCTTTAATTATAGTCTACGAACTGAGGTCATGATTGACTCACACATGTTGTGTCTCTAATATGATGAGGAGCGATGAAGAGTCCCCGCCTCTTCTCCTAATATGAGTAATATTTGTTTATACATTGATTTATTCTTCTCTTTCGAAGGCTCCTGCACCAACATGAGGGCGGAGGGCGGATGTTTCTAGGAAAAGCTTTTTTCTTTTTCTGAATATCTGTTATTTCACAAAATCTTTTCAGAGCAAAAAAGTCATTTCCATGAAATTTGCTGTCTTCATTGTTCACAGAAAATAAATCAGGTGAAGTCTTCTGCCCCAAACTGCCCCGAGGCTGCAGAGATCCTGGGGCACGAGCAGGAAGAAGAACACAGGAGATCAACAAGTGAGATCTTCACCCAGTCCTAAGGGGGGGGGGTGTCAGAATCTAATCCATCCAATAAGAGAATTCTGAGTAAATGTGTTAATTATTGAACCTCACATTGAAGCACACGAGATCCTGTAGATTATCTCCACGTCTCGAACAGGAAGTTTAAAATCCTCCTGTAAACATCTCAATCAGAATAAACTGTTTCATTCTGGGAGACTTTTACTTTGAAAGAGCTCCAGGATCCTGTTTGTGGAGAATCGTCTCCTCTGTGCCCCCCCGTCCTCAGCTCAGTCTCACGCTCGAGTCTCCATCTGTTGCTGCTCGTCACTGACGAGCTCCTGACACGTGTCAGAGTGGAGCGTCTGTCTCCTGGGACCCGTCTTTGAACGGGTGACGTTTACGAGCGTGAGAACGAGAACAAACAGGAAGTTGGCGTTCAGTCGCTGCCGCCGCGGTGACACGTGATCACAAAGCACGCACGTCACATCAACCGGGAATATGCAGCTCTTCTCAAACATATGTCAGTTATGTGTGTCACATATTGTACTGTACAAATATACAAGAAAAGTAATAAATAAAGAGATAAGGAAACAAAACTATTGTTCGCTGAGTTTTCACAAACTTTAAATATAGCTTCAATTAAAACTGGAGCGAGTTCAGAAGCAGGAAAGATTCACGAGTGAGAACCTGTGTCTCTGTAGTTGTGTGTATTTATAGACGTGTCAACACAAAGATGTTTGTTATGTTTTCATAATCAACAGTGTGTTTGTACAGAATCTGTGTGGTATATACGATCATTAATACCACTTCTGAATATAGAATCTTAATGTGCATCAGCGGCACGGTGAATGTGGGCGTGACCTCGTGTTCGGACCAGAAGTGATCTGTGGCTCTAACGAGGCTGGAGTTCCATCCTCGTTAAGAACAAGAGCTAATTGGCTCCGATCGGAGATGAAGCTAATTGGAGAGCATGGTGGGAGAAGGAGGGGTGGGGGCTTCCTCTGACGGTGGCTCCGCCTCCTCTCGCCCTCGCCCCAGATCTTCATCAAAGACGCTGTGAAGGTTGATCCGACGCTGACTCAGCGGTTTTTTCCTGCTCTGACTCTCATCACAAACTTCACGTGACGACTGAAGGTGATTTATGCAGATTTATTTGTTTTGAACATTAATAATCCATCAACAGTTGAGTTGTCGAGACACAAAGAGGAAGAGGAGGTGTGTAGATATTCCTGTCGTCCGGTAATGAGGACGAAGCGAATGATTCCTGTGACCTCTTCACTTTCTCTCCTCTACGACCGTTAATTCAACATCACAACGTGTACACAAACTAAATCTATAGTTATTGGTTATATTTCCATAAAGTTCAATGTGTGAACTCGTGGCAGACGATAGATTCTATGGATTTTAATGACGTGTCCTCTGGTGTCTAAGTGTTTATCACCTCACAGGACAACATGGCAGCTGCAGGATTTCTCTCAGATGGAATTAACTTCCACTGAGGTTCATTGGAGGAGTTTAGATGATTCACCCTAGTGGTGGTTTGTGGTATGACAGTAAGGAGGAGGACATATTACAGATTAATCATTATATTGTTTAGTGTATTATCTTATACTTTCTTACTCTGTCAGGACTTAAAACTGCTGGTGTTGTTCCTTCAGATTTCTCATCAGAAGTTTGAAAAGTTCTGGGTGAACCCCCGAGAGGAGGAGGAGCTATCTGCCCCCCCCCTCTCTCTCTCTCTCTAGCCATTACGCCGAATCCAAGGTTCCCTCCATTAGTCACGGCTTTCTTCAGATGGAGTCGCCCTCCTGAGTTCCTCTCTCCCACCGCCCCCCCCACCCCCTCATCTACACTCCTGAGTTCCAGTTAACCCCGGGGACCCTCGCTCGCCCGGTCGGCCTCTCTCTCTGCATAATACACTCCGCTACCTTGGTCACCGCTTCCCGGTCAAACTAATTAGATTCCAGAGTCCCCACTCGGGGAGATGTCAGTGGGATGAAATGGAAATAATTTCCAGATGAGTATCTGACATTTTACACTGTCAACTGGAGGAGAGAGCCCGGGTGGATTGGCTCTCCTCTTCCTCTTCTTCCCCTCCTCCTCCTCCTCCTCCTCCTCTTCCTCCTCCTCTTCTTCTCCATCACTTTACTCTCGTAGAGATATACTAAATCCTCTCTGCTCAGTCCTCGCTGATAACTGGAAGCAAATGTACACAAAAGAAAGCTTCTCTTTTTTTTCTGCTTCTGCTTGAAGTGTTAATGTGTTTAATTACTGTGAAGCGTGTGTGTGTGTGTGTGTCTGTCTGTGTGTGTGTGTGTGTGTGTGTGTGTGTGTTGCAGTAAAAGCTGCAGCAGGAACAACCTTCAATTAACGCCTTTTTCTCCGTCGATGACAATGGCTCCAATTTATCTTATAGGAACAATAGAGGAGAGGAAGGAGGTGCGGCGGCTGTGAACGCTCCAACACGTCCAGGAGGAAGCGAGCGAGCTGCTGCTGCTTCCCCCCCCCTCGCCGCAATCTGTGGCGCCGCCAGCAGCCCACACACACCAGGACACGTCAGAAACAAGTCACCGATTTAGACTCATTTAAAGAAGGTGAAGACGTCAGAGTTTTACTAACAATCGTGGTTTTCTAGACGAAAGAGGTGTAGAACAATCCAGTTTGAATCCAGTTTGAATCCAGTTTGAATCCAGTTTGAATCCAGTTTGAATCCAGTTTGAATCCAGTTTGAATCCAGTTTGAATCCAGTTTGAATCCATTGTATTATGTTTAATGACGAAGGGAAAAGTCGCTGCATCAGGACGATGATTTAAACAGGATGTAGCCGACTTATCTCCTGATGCATCATGGGAGTGTTTTGGGTCATAACCTGCTTTAAACCAATCAGGGTTTATCTCCCTTTCCCTTCAAATGGAAAATAGATGCAAAGGTTTCGTCGTCCATGATCTGATAAAATTCAGTCATGACACTTTCCTGCTCCGGCTGCATGATTATGTAAAGTAGGTTAAATAATGAGATGAATCGGGGAGAACCAGCCAATCAGAGAGCAGGACAGATTAGTCAAAGGTTTCTTCTTTGTTCTTTGACCTGCAAACGTCATTCAGACAATATGTGTTTAATATGTTGTTATGAAACAACCACAGTATCATTCTGTGTGTGTGTGTGTGTGTGTGTGTGTTTGTGTGTGTGTGTGTGATGGAGACACACAAAGCCACACAGTAATGCAAACACACCACGTTGCAAACCTCCATCTGTATTCATGGTTGCACAGTTCTCACTTCAATGATGCATCCAATCAAACACACACACACACACACACACACACACACACACACACACACGCACACAAACACACACACGTTCCACCAGCTCACAGTGATCTTTGTGTGTCAGTTTGTTCCTCACTCTCTGTTCCTATTAAGATTTTACAATCATCAGTTTAAAACCTGTTTTCCAAACCTCACTTTCTAACCTGACGACTCTGGTAATTCAACGATTCATCGGAACGTCCGAGATCATCAGCGACAACGACAGAATCATCACAACACAAACACCTTCAGCTCCTCCGTCTGCACCGATGCTTTTCATGATTCCTCCAGATGAAACCTGCGTGTTCCCCTCTGGGTTCAGTCTGTTCGCCGCTCGGATACTAAGTGAAATATCTCCACAGATATTCCACAGATCAAAGTTTTCCTCATGTGATCTCGTGGCTGCAGCAGCTCATGATTTATTTTTCTGTTCAAATCTAAATATGTTTACGTTCCGAAGTATAAACACACTTCAGATTTAATTCTGACCAACGTCAAGTTGAATTTAAAACTTCAAACCCAGTAAATATTTTGTCGGCAGTTTTTACATTTGTGTTTTTTTTGTTTCGAGGTTAAACATCTGACTCTTACATATTAACGTCATTGTGTCGTGAAGCTGCGTTGAATTGTTCAATAGCTTCACTGTTATCAAATGACTTATTAAATCCAATATTTTGCTTTTGTCCATAAAGTTGAAACCATCAAACTAGACAGTTACACCTCATAGAAATAGAGTCTCATGGAAATAGAGATTTGAATAATCCAGCGAACGAACAGTCACCTCCGTGGCAGAAGTAATAAATAAATCAAAAATTAACTAAGAGACGGAGGCAGCTGCCGCTCTAATCCAGGTACTTGTATTTCCTTTCTCTCTCTCTCTCTCTCTCTCTCTCTCTCTCTCTCTCTCTCTCTCTCTCTCTCTCTCGCTCTGACCCCCCCCGTCTGCCTCTGTGTGGAAACCTTGCCGGCTCTAATTAAACTTTGGGCAGATTAGAACTTTGCCTTGTCAGTCTTTATTCATGCTTAAACAAGTTATTACTTTTTGAGAAATTAAATTAGCCGGCAATTAATTAATCGACACAGAGCTGGGAAAGGAGGGCCGAGGGGAGGAGGGGCGAGCGAGGAAGAGAGGGAGGAAGAGAGGGAGGAGGGGGATGAGAGTGGAGGAGAAGAAGAAAAGAGGGGGGCCTGGGGTTTGGCAGAAAATGAAGGAAAAGGAGAAAGAGCGAGAAAAGAAAAGAGAAAGAAAGAAAGAAAGAAAGAGGAGGATATTAGATATTTAAATGTCACTCGCTCTTTCACTAATTAGCAGGAGAGAACGAGGAAGATCAAAATCATTTGTTTTTTTTTCTTATTTCAAACATCCACGGTCGATGCTCTCAGATGCCAAACACCCCCCCCACACACACACACACACACACACACACACACACACACAAACACACACACACTCACCGTCTGACTTTTCTGAAGATGCAACAAAAATCAAACAGGCAGAAAAAGAGCGACTGAGATTATTCTTGTTCTGAAGAAGAAGAAATGATATCTGTTCTATTCTTCTCTCTCTTCCTTCCTCCATCATTGTTGTTACAACACATTTACAATATAATAACGTATGTTCACATAATGTTATGTTTAAATTGATTTCCTCCTTTCCTGTTTCCTCCCTGTGATCCCACTCACTTCCTCCTTCCTTTCTCTGAGAGCACAGTAACATCCTGAAACGTGATATGAAATCTGACGACTTTATATTTCCTCTGAAGTCTGAACTCACGTCTTTTCTTCAGCGTCTCTCTCTCTCCTGTAGCTTCACCTGACGCTCACATCTCTCCTGCTGCTCAATCACTTTGTTAATTCAGGTCAAATTAAAGCTTCAACTTCCTCGCAGCTGATCAACAAGCAGCTGCACAGGATCTGAACCTGTCAAGATGGCCGCCGCCGCCGCCGCAGCAGGAGAAACGGCGGCGGCGGTGGAGCTGGATAACGATGAGACGCAATGAAGGTTCCACCGGCCGAAGCTGCAGCAGCTCGAGTGTGACCAGGGTTTTAGATTCAGGGATCAAACCTGAATTATCAATGTTCTCACCCATGACTGTTGGTTTGTGTGTTTGTGTGTTTGTGTGTTTGTGTGTTTGTGTGTTTGTGTGTTTGTGTGTTTGTGTGTTTGTGTGTTTGTGTGTTTGTGTGTTTGTCAGCAGGATCACACACAAACTACTGAAGAGATTTACATGAAACCTGGTGGACGGATGGAACAAGAAGGAACTCTTTCAATGTTGCGTGGCTCTTGTATATATTATTTTCACATTGTGAGATAATATTTAATACATTTTCCCTGATTTCCAAGATAATTATTGACTGATCTTGAAAAAGGTGAAGACATATTCAGGGAACTGGTATTCTGGTTATTTTTGTTTTGGTCAGTCTGGCACTGAAAGTCTGGTTCTGATTCTTTATCTCATTCTCTTCTTCTTTAATCAAATAAATCATAAATTAATTAAGATTACACATTTCTGTAAGGTTTCTTATATTTACATAGTAGTCAGACACAGACATATTGTGCAAGATTTCAAATATACTTATTTAATTTCACCATCCTATGTTGCTTGACAGTAATAAAAAGCTTTTTCTCTTCATGCTGATATCGTCAAGCTACAAGTTTCTGATTAAAAAACCCAAACCACCGTGTTTTCCATCACACAGGAATATCTCTCCAGATTTCAGCTCACATATTTAACATCTGTGTGATTTTGGGTAAGTGTGTCATTGTCGCTGCCGGTGGATTCTCAGCGTGAAGCGGCGCCGCGGAGCCGCCGGCTCTGACCCGATGTTTGTTTACTTCCATCGACTCCACGAGCAGCATCTGTGTTTCCTGCTCCGCGTCCGTCTGCCAGGTCGCAGCTCAGGAGGACAACTGTCCTCACATCTGATTAATTAGCAGCAAGCAGCGTTAATCTGGCTCTTTAGCGTCAGGTGGACGAGTTAATACGGGAAAAAATAAAAAACGCTCTTGGCTGAAGATCAGAGAAATCAAACCGACGCTGCGGCTCCGGAGCAGAAAGACTCGGAGTAAAGTTTTTATTTGTAGCGTTTTGTATTTGAGAGCAACGGCTGAGAATGAACCAAAGCTGCTGCAATAGAAACCGCCCACAGCTATATCAAGTACAATAACACAGCAGCTTCTCCTGACCATAAATATTTGACCACTGCACCCTGGTGTGTGTGTGTGTGTGTGTGTGTGTGTGTGTGTGTGTGTGTGTGTGTGTGTGTGTGTGTGTGTGTGTTGAGGCTGAATGTGTTTGTGTGTGTGTGAAACAGAGAGAGGGGTCATTAAAGATGCAGAGGAACATGGTTTGTGTTTGCTTTGAATGCACAAACTGACCTGAATACACAAACTGTGGCTGGATCAGAGCTGGCAGCCGCAGAACATCTGCATCTGCTTAACAGGGAAACTCTCTCTCCTCTCGTTTCTTATTTTAATTTTATTTATTTTTCATAAAAACTAGATCTCACTTTATTAATATCATGCAGGCGGAGGCAGTTGTTCTGTAAACAAGGAGTGTGAACAAACGACTTTGTTTCTTTTGTCTCGTTTACGGAGATGAATTACCAGCGAGACTCCGGCGACTTCAACATATTCCAGAGTTATTAACGTTCATATGGACGAGCTGTCGTCCTCACGCTCGCTCTGCAGGAAACATTCAGTCAATGTTCTGGGGCAGAATTTAATAAATGGTTGAAAGGGAAAAAGTGTCCAGAGCGAATAAAAATAAAGTGGGAAATAATGAGCTTCTTATTGTGGAGTTCCCTCGTCTGAGTTTCATAATTCCTCTCAGGTGAACACGTGAGTCCTGGACGCCGGGGAGACGATTACCATTCCTTCTCCACGCTGAGGCCTGGGAAGCCATTACTGTCTCCAAACCTGCACCCCAGAGATCATTATCGTCTCTAAATGGACAAGAAGGTGCGTTAATGTTTCTACGTTGACATGAGGAGGTCTATTATGGTCTGTGTGTGGACACCTGAGGCCATTAACGACTCCACGTGGTCACCTGAGTCTAATTTGGTCTCTGCCTGGACGCTGGGGGAGTCAGGTCCAGTCACTACATGGTCTTCATCCAGTCTCAGGAGGCCATTAAGTCTCTGGGCAGGGATTTGAGTCGGTTTTCTTAACGTAACTATTAAAAAGTAAATTTATACTCAACATTAGAACTTCAGAACTTCTATTACAAATTATCCATTTGAAACCTGGACTAAACTCTTCTTCCTCCTCATATTATTTTGGGGAAGATCGTAACATTTCTCAAACCAGCAGCTGAAGCCTGGTGATCACTTCTGATGGAAGTGATGGACACAACGACTGTAATAAGCTCCAGATTGTTCAGAAGACACTCGCTGTTTGTCCCTTTAATGTTTCAGCGGAGACAGAGACGTGACTCTGGTGGATTCGCTGTCACAGCAGCCGACTCACACACCTGTCAATGTTGTTTTCCATGCATCAAACAATCACTAATGCTGCAGGTTTAAAGTCTTTCTGTTTACGCCTGTCGCTTGAAGTTAACTCACACGCATCGAACTGGAAGCTGAGCCCGAACCCGGTGACCCTCAGCAGGAAGCAGCCGTCGTTCCGACTGTAAATAACATCAACACACCGGGAAATAAAATCTATTAATTAATAAAGAATAAAACCTGAGAAACCTGCAGATCAGATCTGAGAAAAGACCGAATTAGCAGTGAAGTAATCTCACAGCGAGAGAAACGCCAAGCAGCCGAGTATTAATAGTCCAGAGGAAAAAAAGAGCACACACACACACACACACACACACACACACACAGACACACACACAGACACACACGTACTTCTACAAAGTGACGACACTCATTGGCATAAAACCTTCCCAAGCCTCTGACCTGACTTTAACCACCACAACTAAATCCTTTAACCTAAATCTAATAAACCTAAGACCAGGTCTAAACCCTCAAACCGATCAGAACGTCCCCACTCTGCAGGTCGTAGGCTCAGAGTGGTCCTCACAAAGACATCTGTTCAACCACACACACACACACACACACACACACACACACACACACACACACACACACACACACACACACAGAGAGAGACACACACTCACTCACTCCCTATGGAATCAGCCTACTATGAAGGAAAAATTCAATTATCCTACAAAAGTGAATAAATTTGCAGCATCGCAGCCTGCGGGTGAAGCTCCTGCTTCTATTCCTCTGGATGCATTTGGGGATCGTGTGTGTGTGTGTGTGTGTCTGTGTGTCTGTGTGTGTGTGTGTGTGTGTGTGAGTGTGTGTGTATGTGTGTGTGTGTGTAATGAGCACTCTGGCATTATGAGCCGCTGATGCTCCAGTTAAAGCTTCCCACTGTTTCTGCTGCTGTTTAATAAAAAGAAAAATAGGACATTTATCTGGAGAAACGCACAAAGTGTAACTGAATTCAACTCAGTTAACCGCAATAAAAATCAACTCACTAACTGAACTAGTTGATGAAGAGCGAAGGAGGAAGAAGCAGGTTTTTATAATGTGGACGATTCCATCTGATGAACTGGAACACAGGTCGTTCTCGTAATCTCTTCTGGTTCACGTCCAAACTCGTGTTTTCACCGAGAGGTCGTTTCTTCTCTCGTGGTGAATGTGCGACTTCAAGTCGACTTCCGTCCTGTTAACGTTCCTCCGTCATCACAGCGGATTCCTCTCGTTTGTCAGCAGCAGGTTCTGGTGTTTGCTCACTGATCACTTCTGTCTTTTCTCGACTCCGAACCGATTGTGCGCTCGCCGTGACGACTGACAGCGAGCCACTTCCTGTTTCGATCCGACGGGAACAGTCTACCTGCAGCTGACTGATGGCTCCTCGCTTCGCTGCTCGCTCGGCTGAGTGACGCCAGCGACAGATTGATGCTGACACGTATGACCAGGCGTGGAAAACAACATGTGACAGGCATGTTGAGGAGCAGGAGTGAAATGACAAGCTGTACAGGAAGTGTTTCAACACGGACGAGTCTCAGGGGAAATTTATTAACGCTCCGAGAAACGCCGGCATAGATTTTTCATTTTATGTTCACAAACAAGAGGATTTCTTTCAAATAAACAAAAGAAACAGCAACCACGACAGTTAGGTTTCTAAAATTAACAAACAAGGAGAAATATTATTATATTTAAAGGTATTTGTTCATATTTTAAGATTTGATTAATATAAGATTCCTCCTCTGTCCCTCACAGAAACATAACGAGAGACATTATAAAATAAAACCATCGTCCTCTCTATGTTTACTCATAAAGTCCGAACACCAGAGATTCACGTCCTTATTTCAACAGACACATTTTCTGTCAAACTGAAACTTTGCAGAGATCCAGTTTCTGTGAATTAAAAAAAACCCAGCAACAGATAAACTTTGCCGATTCCTACAGTGAAATGAAGTTTACTTTTTTAATGACGGAAATAAATGTGCGACACATTTTCCCTTCTCCCCTAATGGAAGTGTCCAAGTAAGAGAAATGGATTCTGTCAGTGTGAATCGACGCTGGAGGAAAAGCTGCTTCACCAACGGAACCTCACAGAGAAGCAGAGATTCAGTGCAGCTGGAGAAGGAGCTGCAGCTGCTGCGTGATGCAGGAAAGAGAAGTCGAGTTTATCTGCTGTACAAGCTCCTTTCTGCAGGAGACGTGACAAAGGGCTTCACAGCAAAAGACTAAATCAAACAGAGACAGTAATAACTAAAACTTTTAGAAGTGTAACCTCGGAACTCAAAGTGAAAATGAAACTCTCGTGTCTTTGGACTTTTTTATTTCTTTATTTCACCAGGTCCTGATTAAAAATCTTGCGACAGCTTTCTCTTCTTCCTCCGAGAGTTCGGGGACGAGATGAAAAGACAGTTACAGTGAGATCGGTGTTTGTCTTTTAGTGTCTTTGCTTCTGTCATGTTTTCAGCTTTTTAATGAAGCCCACAGGGAGGAAGGCTGATGAAGACATCAACTAATGGAGATCCTCCTGAAATCAATAAATCTATTCTACCTCTGATTCAACAGAAGAACGAGCGATGATCTTCTGCTCAGATTGATCGACTTCGTTCAGGTGAGCTCAGCAGAAAGTGAAATAACACAAATTAATCCAACACGTTCTGATGAGGACTTGAACGCCTCATTGATGCCGAACCCTGGATCTGCAGCCAAGTCTCAGACAACATGAGTACTAGTCAGAAGGAAACTATTTACTATTAACGCCGATGTTCAGTCACGACTCAAGAGGAAGAGGAAGAGGAAGAGGAAGAGGAAGAGGAAGAGGAAGAGGAAGAGGAAGAGGAAGAGGAAGAGGAAGAGGAAGAGGAAGAGGAAGAGGAAGAGGAAGAGGAAGAGGAAGAGGAAGAGGAAGAGGAAGAGGAAGAGGAAGTGCACTACGGTGAAGCACAGACCAGTGGACGACTACATAGAACACTTTCAAATAGAAATGCAAATGTTTCAGAAGCTTAATCTCAACCAGATTCTTTTCAGATGTTGGGTAAGAACTCATGTTTGAGTTGGATGAGATCTCAATCCACCAAACTGAGCAGTAAGATCAGCAGAGTCCATGAATCACTGTTCTTCACACGATATCATCTTCATCTGTAGAGTGAGTTGGTTTTTTAAGTCAACACGAACAAAATTCTTCTTAAAAATGCAAAATGTCAACATCTGGCCACATCTGCTGAAGATCGTGAGAAGTCGTAAAGTTCTTCACCAGCTACTCAACAGACCTGGTGGCAAAACATCCGAACAAGTGTTTCCGGGCCCAGGATCGAACCCTGAGGGCCACCAGGAGGCAGAACTAGATCCAAACCTCTGGTATTTATAACAAGATAAAAAGTTCTCCAGGTGCAACAAAGTGACTTTATAGAAATGACACTTTCCCAGTTTCCAGGGTCTGTTGGTGTCGGAGGGTGAAACCTTGACACTCGGAGAAGAGAATAATACCAATGATTCGTGTTTTCTTTCTGATTTGAAATCAACAATCTGACAGTTGGCTCCACTCTGATTTCTCTCTTTGGTGTTCGCAATTATTAGATGACAGAAAATAAAACAAAGACAAAGCCTCTTAATTCAACATCCACTTCCTTCTCTTGTCCTTCATTCTAACCTCCTCTTACACAGTTATTTGTGTTTTCTGCTTTACTTTGTTTACAGATTCCTTCCTTCTCT